>NC_063211.1:12910274-12932774 GCF_017589495.1 Alosa alosa | reverse complement strand
TCCAATTGGCTCTGCTTCTGTTGAAGCTGTATGCTCACTGTCAACAGTTTATGCACACTTCAGTACTTCCAAGTGATATTCTCCTGCCCCCTCCCCACCCCACATCTCTAACCTCCCATGCTATTCTGTCTGTGAGGTAGTCTGTCAGTGACATTCCTCAGAAAGCGCTGGCGTGTCAGCTTTTCAAACAGAGCCCGGCTGAATGTGTGGGAGAAGCAAAGCAGAAGGCTGCTGCTTACATAAGGATCCACCAGTCCAGGGAGGCCCTAGTGCTAAGCACTGCTTGTGTCTACAGGCTTGTGTGGAGCACTGTTATGCATTTTTGTTCATTTTTTTTCCTCTCGTGTTTTTCGCTCAAGTGTTTCTTTCTCTATATCTCTCGTTTCCTACTTTTTCCCCATCTACCCTCTGCTATGCAGTGGGTGTGTCTACAGGCTGCAGATAGCCATTTTTATTTGACTCGCACGTCTACCTGTTTTTCTTTCTTTTTCTTCACTTTAACTCGGTGTCCTCTGTATTTTCCACTTTCCTTTTCCTGCACTCATCCACACACACACACACACACACACACACACACACACACACCCTCACACACACACACACACACCACATCTACTCCCTCCATCCTATCTGGTGTGATTATGTAAGTTGCATTCCTCTGTCTGTTCCCCCTCACACTCTTCTCTGACTCCTTCTCTCCTCCTCTCTTCTGTTCCGTCTGCTCCTGTTGAGGTCGTGGTAGCACACTGATATAGCACACTAGTGTGTGTGTGTGTGTGTGTGTGTGTGTGTGTGTGTGCATTTACATAATTGAGTGAAAAGGAATGAGCTAGAGACTGCTGTACCAGACTCGGCCCACTAAAAGAAGCCCATGTGGGCCATCTCACTCGACTCAATGACCCTGGATCAGTTTTCACCCTCACCGAATCCCACAGTAATTTCAGTACAGTACAGTAATTTCCTGTGTATTAGCCACATTGTGTATAAACCACGGGACAGTGTTTTATGCAAGTTAAAAAAAACAACAACATTAATACCATATTAAATGCCCTCGTGTATTAACCCCTTAGCTGAAGACATTTTGCAAAATCATTGTATAAACCTCGGCTAATAAAAATTACAGTAATCCCCATGCTGCAGTGAGAGTCCATCTGATCCCAGATTCCAAATCTGCACTTTGAATCAACCAAGGGCCGCACATAGGCTAGGATGACGCCACAAAGTCCCCCCCCCTGAGTTCATTGTTAAAGCGATGACTGATAGGTTCTTTGGTGGCTGTGTTTGGTCCCTTTGTCAGATGTAGGATATGAGTCACTTGGGAACAGAGCGTCACAGGGAGCAGGAAGAAAGAAAGAAGGTAGTGGAGGAAGTGGGTGTGTGTGTGTGTGTGTGTGTGTGTGTGTGTGTGTGTGTGTGTGTGTGTGTGTGTGTGTGTCTGTATATGTGCGTGCATGTGTCTGTATGTGTGTGTGTGTCTGTATGTGTGAGTGCATTTGTCTGTATGTGTGTGTGCATGCGTGTGTGGGTGGGTCTGTGTGTGTATGTGTGTGTGTGTGGGTCTGAGCAGATTGTTAGCCTGGCTGCACCTCACTCTGCTTCTTCCCCTATCCTGTTATGGCGCTGACAGTTACAGTGTGTGATCTAATTTAAGATTCTCGTGGGAGACACCCCTATCTGTTTTTTTTTTTGGAAAGCTAAACTGAGAGAGACAGAGACACAGATAAACGAATAGATAGAAGATTGATGGAGGGATAGATAAATGGATAGATGATGCCTGTGTGGATCTATAGATAGATAGATGGATGGATGGATGGATAGAGGGAGAGAAGGAGGGAGGGAGGGAGGGGGATGGATGGATACTGTGCATGTGAGTTCATATGTAGGTGTTTTTTGCTCTGTGTGAAAATTATCTCTCAGGGCAAGTGAAATTAAAGGAGAAAAAATAAATTGTGTGTGTGAGCGTTTGTGTGTGTTTGTGTGTGTGTGATGAAGAAAGGGATTGTTTACATCTGGGGCAGGCCGGTCCCTCGTGATTAAGTGCAATAATACCAAAGCTCCCCCCCCCCTCCTTCTCCTCCCCTACCCGGCTCTCTCTCCAATGAGATTAAAATTCCATCCCCAACAGGAAATGGACACACTGTGACAGCTGTGTTGTCATTTCCTGTATGTCCATCTCATGCTGCTCTGTAGTTGACATCTCAAAATTATATATAGTTTCAGTCATCATCATCATCATCATCATCATCATCATCATCATCATCATCATCACCACCACCATTTTTAGCAATGTCAACAATGTTTAGTGCCAATGTCGGTAATACCTACAAATATTTTCCCTTATATGCCTGTGAAGTTTTAGTGTTTGCACAATCGTGTCGTTGGGTATGAGGAAGGTGATGTTCAAATAAACATTGTCACAGCAAAACACCAGAGCTCCTTCATAAACTATATGGGTCAGTAAGCACGCTGTGGATATATAGGTTATATGTCCTACACCAAATGGTTTGTGTCTGTGTAATTATCCTAATTCCTAAAATAAAATGACACGACGCATGAAGGGTATTGAAGCAGTTGGAGATCTTGAGCCAAGCCCTCATTAGAAATCCTGATTGGGGTTATGTTGTGCTGCCTCCTCCACCTGATTAGTCTGGGCACACACACAGTCACCTCAGGTTGACTTTAAGGCTGCAATGAATGGTCTTTGTCTTAATGGGGCCCTGTCTGTCTGTCTGATTGATTCCCTATTGTTCTTTGTTATTGCTAGTATTGATGACCCCCTTCCCCCCCCACCTCCCTCCCCATCTCCCCCAACCCCCTGGACTCTTTGTCACACGCTCAAACACTCATCCTCTTTCTTTCTTTATCCCTCTCTCCGCAGGTGTCCGTCCATCCCTCTGCTTCTCCTCCTGACCGCCACCCACCCACCCACCCCAGCCGAAGGGTAGACCCCAGCGCCAGAGTCCGACCTTCCCCGTTTGTCCGTTGGGAACCTCCCTCCTCCCTCCTCCTCCTCCTCCTCCTCCTCCTCCTCCTCCTCCTCCTCGCCTCTGGACCACTAGAGAAGACGCTCCTCTTCTCCACACCAGCTTTTCTGTTCCCTCCATCTCTCCTCTCCCCCTGATGAAGGACAGAGGACGCCAGGGTATTCTGTAGCTGTTGGTTTTGCTCCAAGGCACAGACGTGATGAGTTTGTGTTTGTTTTGTCAAAGCTGGCTTACAGGATACAGGTTTGGGACCACGGGGCTGTAGTGGTGCATTCAGTTTGTGAAGATTGGGAACTCCCAGGGTTTTTCACCTCAGCGCTTGGCAAGGTGTTGTTGGCAGGCTGACTGTCTCTGTGGAGAAACTGGCGAGAAGACACCAATTGAGAGAATGTGTATGCTGTGAACATAATCTCAACAGGAAATACATCATTGCAGCTTCCTGGGGAGGGTGCAGGACCACGCCCATCCCTCACTGGGGTTGGATGATCCCCATCAAAGTGGACCCAAGGTGTCATCAAACTTCCTAAGGACTTGATTGGCTGTTTCTTGAAAGTGGGCGTGGAGGTGGGCGTGTTCGATGTGAGAGGCGGTCCAGAGGGACATGAGAGGAGGAGGAGTGTCTGACTGGCCAGTGACAACCCACCCCTGAGCAGGAGAGAACAGACTCTACTGCCCCCTCTACCCCCTTACCCCTAACCCCCCCCCCCACCCCCCTTTTTTACCCTTGTCGTCATCGTCCGGCCTCCACCATTCGCCCCTCTCTCGCCACGGCGGTCCTCCCCCCCGCTCCCGCCCCCACCCCTCCTCCTCCCACCCCCTCCCCCCACCCCTCCCACCCACACCCCCACCCCCACCCACACCCGCATACCCACTCCCACCCGCACCCTCACCCGCACCCTCACCACCACCACACGCACCACCCTCCCCCCGCCGCCATGACCACCACCGCCCGCGAGCACCTGCTGGTGGTGCGCCGGCGTAGCCCCCACATGCGCTACACCCTCAGCCCCGAGAACCTCCGCACTCTCTCTGCCCAGGGTGGAGGTAGCAGTGGAGGCCCGAGCAGTGGAGCGGCTGGTGTCGGAGGCTCACGCTCGGGCCCGGGCGACGGCGGCGCACCTCTGGGATTGCAGCGGGCCAACAGCGACACGGACCTGGTGACGTCGGAGAGCCGCTCGTCACTGACGGCGTCCACCTACCAGTACACGTTGGGCCGCGGCCAGAACCTGGTCATCTCCTGGGACATCAAGGAGGAAGTGGACGCCACCGACTGGATTGGCCTGTACCAGATCGGTGGGTGTGAGATAGCAGCAACAACAGTTACAGCCTGGTGTGTTTTAGCACCAATGTTGCAGGCAAAAGTTACAGTACCAGCTCAGTGATTGTTAGCCATTCATTAGAGATTCAATCTGACTGAGTTCTACCTGTCAGATTGAATAGATGTAATGGAGCTTCAGTGTGTCAGTGTGGACAAGGCAGGTCTGCCAGCATGACCAATTGGGAGAGTGAGAGGAGTCTAATGTCTGTGGCTGGGCTGTGTATTGACTTTAATGGAAGGAGACATACCTCCCTTGTCCACTGTGCTAGAGTATAAAATCCAATAATCAACTGAAAAAGGTGACCAATTCGCTTTGACTGACAGCAACTTTTTGGTGTGGTCCAACTTAGTGCCACAGGACGAGACTTCCCAAATTCCCTCTGCTAGTTCTTAGGGGGACACACATGGTAGCATGCTTGCATGCAGTATAGCTAAAATAGCAGCTGCATCCATCCAGTCTCAGCCTTACAGTGCCATGCCACACGCTGCACCGGGCAGCACAGCTGAAGTGCTAGAAAGGAGCATGGTTAAAGGCTAGGTGAAGTCAAAAGCTTCTTAAAGTAAGCTCCTCGAACTTGGATTTGTTGAAACCACTTGAGGTACTAAAGTTGTTTGACAGGAAAGTTGGTCCAGACCTGACTGGTTAGCATGCTAACTGTAGTGTATATGTTTGGGGAGTGGGGCCACACAGAGCAGAGGTGTTTTTGAAATTACATCAGGTTATTTCCTCACATTCTGCTACAATTTCTAAGTTATCTTTGAATGTTTTAAACTAAATAAAACTACATATATTGTATACATGCTAATTACCAATCATTTTGCTCGAAAATTCTAAAACAACAATGTTTTTTAATACTTCAAAATAACATTTGCTAAATGAACCTTACATTTTTCAGTAGCCATAAGTGTGTAGATTTAAACAAAATCTAGTTTAGTTCTTACCGGGGCTTTTACTGCCTGAAATATCCGATTTTGTTTATTATGCTCCGAGTTTAGTGCTGGGCTGGTGGGTACTTATTCCCAACCTTTCTCACGGCACATCAACGGTTAGCCCGAGAATTCTCGTCGTCACAATTCAAAACTGGAGCTCCAAGCGGATTTGTACAACACTGTTTACAGCTCTTCGAGTGACGGTAAAATGTAATTTTTGGTACATAGCTAATTTAGATAAACTTATGGTGTGGGTGCTTGCGTTTCTTTAGGAATCCGCCGTCTTGGTTTATATAGAAATTAATATTAAGTGACACATACACGTACTGTAAGAGGTTGGACATACGTGATGGTTGGTAATATGTGACGTTGCTATAGCTCCTTTAAGCGTTTACAACAAGGATTTGTTGAAGCTACCTGTAATAGCAGTAGATGCTTTCAGGCCTGGAGCTTTGATTGACAGTCAGTTAGGGGATGTCAGGAGGAGATGCCTGGGTGATGAGGAAGTGGCCCAGTTGGGAGGTGAGACAGGGGTAAACAGAGTGATTTAAAGGGACAGGTGTTTAGATGTGGAGAGACCTGCTAAAGGTCTCTTCATTTACACTGATATTTCTGGAGTCCAAGGTCCATTTTTTTAAAGGGAGAGAAAAAGAGGGAGAGACAGCAAGAAATAAAGAGAGAGAGGGAGAGGTGGAGGGGGTTAGAAATGGATCTCCATTTTGACGCTTGGTGGAGCTGAAAACAGCCAGGCTGTGACCTGTGACGCTATCTCTGTGTGTGTGTGTGTGTGTGTGTGTGTTTGTGAAAGAGGGAGAGAGAGAGGAGTAGTGAAATAAAGGAAAAAAAGCTGAGTCAGCAGTGCATTGGTGCGGAGACACCGTGTCATTGGCTGCCTTTTATCTCTCTCTCCCTCTTCTTTCTCATTCCCTCTCTTTCACTCTCTCTTACACTGTCCCCTCTCTCCCTTTCTCTCTCTCTCTCTCTCACACTGTCCCCTCTCTCTCTCTCTTTCTCCCTCACTCACTCTCATTCACTCACTCCCTCAAAGTGAAGGTCATCCTAATTACTTAGCCCTGTTGCTAGGCCCTGAGTGCTTATGTCTCCCAATAGCCACACTGAACGACTGTGTGTGTGTGTGTGGGTGTGGGTGTGTTTAGGTTTCTGTGTGTGAGAGATATGTAGAGGGAGAGTAGCATTGGGGATAGGAGAGGTCTGGCCAAGGAGTCAGGTAGGACTATAAACAAAAACAAATGTGACTTCATGTTACCTTAACTCCTGGCCATGGTGAAAATTGTCCCTCTCCCTCAAGCCACACTCTTCACTAACTAACAGAGCCAGCTGCCTAGCTCATATTTTACCTCATGTAGCCAAGGATTTGTTACCTTGAATGGGAGTCTGTTGTGCAGCAAACAAACCACAGAGATTATCTGTGATTCTTTTTCCATGATGCTGCTGTAAGGAGCTTGCTATTGCAAAACGTTTGTAGTATACATTGTTATTTGTTTGTTGGTTGGTGTGAGAATAAACGCCTTTTCTTATTATTTTTTTCCTCCAGAGAATTAAACGTAATTCTGTGATCATGGACTGCAAGCGTAGGTGCTGTACTTTGCCAGTGGTCGTTCCTGTGTTTCTTTGCTGCTAAAATGTATTAGAGGGTTTGTGGCATGTTTTGATTCAGCTGTCTGAATTTATGAGGCCCTACAGAGCTAGTTTGTTGTTGGCTGTGGTCCTGTGGTGTGTTCAAGTGCAGCTTGTTTGGCCCAGACACAAGTGGAGGGAGGCAATGCAATAGTCATCCTTGGTCGCCACTAGTTCCTTGATGACCATTTGCTTTGCTGTGTCACAGCCTTCATGCTAACACGAAACAGCGTCTGGTAGCAAATGGCTTCTGACTCCATTACCACTTATGAGTGCATTGGCAGATCAGCACTTGTGCTTTATGAGGCTTGACGATTAGATAGTGTTGAGCCTGCCTACCAGTTCGTCTGCAGCTAAAACAGCATGGATTGGATTGGGGATGTTTACTTTGTGCAAAACATGAGGTTAGGATGTGAACTAATTGGATGGACCCCATATCACAGCGAGTCATGTAGCTAACTAGCTTTTATTCTTATGCTCTTTGCAGCTATTATTAGTTGTACGCACTTGTGCAACTTTGCTATTGCTACCTGAAGGTTCCTTCCGTAGCAGGGTAGTTAGCCAGACAGGCTATGGAGAGTGATTTCCAGAGAAAGCCAATCCATCCTCATCCTGGGGGCAGTTCCGCATTGATCCGGGTAGGGAGGGGAAAGTCCTGAGACAGACTCCCCAGAGATCCCTACCATCAAGTCCACTCCCAGCCCCCTCCACCCGCCATCCAGAGCCTGAGCTCCTAGCCTCGTATCGATCCCTGTGGTCGGGCTGGGACGCCTTTACTGGCAGCTGGGTTCCATGCGGTCCGCAGGGCTTTCTGGAGGCGCTGATAGATGACCCTGTACGGCTGCCGACTTACCATTCAGCTAGTGGGCCAGCAGTTTTCTCCACCGCTGGTTGTTAATTAAAGTAGAAATATATGAAAGGACCTGATGGGTGTGTGTGTGTGTCTGTGTCTGTGTGTCTGTGGTTGCATGATTGCATGGTTGTGTGTGAGATGGATGGTTACATTGAAGAGGCTACTTACATTTGGAACTATTATCTATAAATTAAAGTTGGCACTGTGCGCGTGTGTGTGTGTGTGTGTGTGTGAGAGAGAGTTATGTGTGTGAGTTGTATGTTTGTGCAGGACACTTGTGGTTTTGTCTGTTTCCAGTTGGCCTGATTTTGGAAGCTAAAAGGGTGTTTAAGTTGATTGTGTGTGTGTGTGTGTGTGTGTGTGTGTGTGTGTGTGTGTGTGTGTGTGTGTGTGTTTTTGTATGTGTGTGCACATCTGCGGATAGCGATGTTCTCTCTCGCCTGGGGAAATGCTGCCCCCCCCAGACCACACTGCCGTCTGATTGATTTGGCTACTCTGTCCAGTGACACGCCACTGTGAGTTGTGGCTTGTTGCTGACGTGTCCCTTACAGATGAGCATTGTCACTCTATAATGTAGGGTCATCTCAGGGGCTGTGAATCACAGAGTTCAAGGCTAGTGATAGTACGAAAAGACCAAGGCTGTCAGGGGAAATTTTGACAACACTCATTTTCACTGCTGCAGTAGGAAAATAAATGTCCTTGCCATGTTCCCAGTACAGTTGTATGAAATGTAACTGTTTTGATTCTCTGCAAAAAGGCAAGTGAGATCCAGATTCTGTAGTAGAGTTTTGTTGAGTTTATGTGCTTTGTTTGCCATATGGAAATGTAAAGACTAAGCACCCTGGCTGGTTTTATTGAATAAAATAATTGTTATTTAACTCTTAAATAAAATGCCAGTATTTAACAAAAAGCATGTGAATAAATTTTAAATATAGACTATTTAAAGTGTTTATTCAGTAAGATTGTCTTCTGTGCCATTCTTAACAAACAGCATAAAGAAAAACATGTTTATGAAACCCGGTTGTGAGTTCACACCCAGATGGTGATGAGAATGGTAAAGAATGATGTTGTCATACACTAGTTGTCAGGGTCTCATTCTTAGTTACTCGCAGCACCTTTTAGTTGTTTTTGTTGGATTCATAAGTATATAATTCATATAATATGAAGTTATATATACACACAAAAGGTTTTTCTGTGTATACTTAGGCTGGCTGAAAACAGGTTGTTAGTTGTATGAAATGTAAAGCTCTTCATGTTGGTTGTTGAAATGGACTATATATACTTGAAACTGTATTGTGGTATTTAATGGTATTTTTCATGAGCATCATGAGGAGGTATTCTACCAGTATATCATGGACGATACAACATGACACATTCCTAGTTGGTAGTGCTGAAGCATTTCCCATGATGCACTGCATACATTCCTCAGTTCAGTTTAGACTTGGCGCTTGTTAACACTCACCTTGATCATATAACAGGGCTTCTTCACACTTCTACCCCTCTGTAGCTGTTGTTCTTCATTGGCATAACTTGAATGAATATGCAGACACACTCCTGTACAAGAGAGTCAAATGCATTTTTCATTCAGAAGGTGCTCTCTTGGAAGTCCTCTGATGGATTGAACTCAACAGCCACTTATTTCAATGAGGGCCCTGGCAGGAAGGCAAAGGACGTCAAGTGATCTTGGCTTGAGGCCGTTCTCTTAATCGACTTGCAGACTGTTAAACAGGAGACGCCTCTTTGGCTTTGCCAAAAAGCCAATATTTGCCACCTTGAGAAGAACAGATGAAGTGCTAATTTCTTGGTGTTTTAAGCCCCAACGTTGTCTTCAAGGCAGCGCTGCCTGGAATGCACTAGGGTTAGGTTTAGGATTAGGTGCCTTTAAGTTGACGGTGGCAGCGCTGCCTGGAAGACGACGTTTAGGGCTTAATACACCATCGACCGAAGTGCTACACCATTATCCTTTAATTTGTTGAGGAGTACGGTCACAAATATGTGATTAGAATGTTCGCAATCCGAGAGTTCCATATTATGATGCGACAATTACCCTCAGAGATTTTCCCCATAGACTGTATAAAGAACACTGAAACTATAGATCATTTGCGTAGAATTCTAGAAGGAACCAGAAAAATAATTCACTCCTCAACAGGTTAATTTGTTGATTTCAGTTGGCGTGGCGTTCGTGCAAAATTCTCTCTTGTTTTTGACTTGTAATGGCATTCTTTTTCTGTAGCACTTCAATGAAAACATGATTTAACACGTCACTGATACCATAGCATAGGCCTAAGTCATGCAGAACTTAGTGCAGCAGTTGTGGGCAAATTCTGCATCTAAGCCGGCATCTAGACATCTTATTAAATTATTACAAGGTGTTACATAAGAAGACTGTGGAGCTATTTCATTTTTATGCAGACTAATTTGGCTCGAGTCGCATTATACTGCCGGCAACAGCCTTTCATTTCCAACCCAAAATCTCAGCCTCCAGCTATTTTAACATGGTCTACTGACATTCCTGACACACATAGCCATTAAGCAGTGTTCTTAAAATGCTCCATTGGCCTCATATTGGATAAAACAATGTAATTACCTGCATCTAATGTGGGTGGTTCCCTTGGCATAATTTAAAGAGACAGAGTACTACCCACATATTGTATTTGCGTGATACTCCCTGTAGTGTTACTGTGATGGTGTAATGTGTTAACAATCAAGTTTTCGTCATACATTGTTTTACTGGTTTGATGAAGCAGTGCTAGAATGCACTTAAGCAAGTGTGGGCGAAGTCATGTTTTCATGTTAAGAAACCATTTTCCTAGCTGGCATTGTGCCTTCATGCTTTTAGATACCTGTTTTTCATAGTGTACCATGGCCAATAGCATATTTATTTTTGTTGTTGCTAAACCAAA
This sequence comes from Alosa alosa, assembly GCF_017589495.1. Classification (NCBI taxonomy): domain Eukaryota; kingdom Metazoa; phylum Chordata; class Actinopteri; order Clupeiformes; family Clupeidae; genus Alosa; species Alosa alosa. The sequence goes on along the minus strand of NC_063211.1, from coordinate 12,922,148 downwards.
TGTCTGAAGGCCATTTTTGTGCTTTTAATGTAAAGCACATTGAATTGCCTCTTGAGTATGAAGTGTGCTATATAAATAAACTTGCTTTGCCTTGCCTTGCCTAAAGGCATGAGTCTGCAAGGCATCCTTACAAGTTTCAACAATCCACCAGTAATGGCCTTTACATGCCTCTTACCTTACATGACCAGCAAGAGAGTTAACTCATTTATCATCACATGATCGGATGCACTGCTTGTTGGCTAAAATCTGGCTTTGTTATGGGTCGAAGGGTACCTCCTGTTTGTGTACCAGTGCTATATCATGTTACCTATGAGCTTAAGTATCCTCACTTGTGTGTATAAATTATGCATTAAAAACTACTCACACACAGAGGCTAGGCCCCATCCTCAGTGCTTTCCTGCCATAATGACTGATTTGCAGGTTTCAGTTTCGTTGATAGAGCACTATAAGAATGTATCAGAGCTGGGGATAGAAGAAGATGGATGCAGTCTCTCTTTTTCACTCTCTTTCTCTCTCCCCACTCTCTCTCTTCTCTCTCTCTCTAGCTGTGTGTGTATGTGTATGTGTATGTGTGTGTGTGTGTGTGTGTGTGTGTGTGTGTGTGTGTGAGAGAGAGAGAGAGAGAGAGAGAGACAGAGACAGAGAGAGAGTGAGAGACCAGAGTGGAGTGAGTGGACCCCCCCTCCCTACACACACTCACACTCACATACACACTGGTGGGCCTCTGATCTAAATGTGATGTGTATTGATCCTATGAAGAGACACTGTAACCTCCTGGAGCAGGGGCTAATAGAGGAGCTCATACTAAGAGCTCTGCAAACACCCCTAGCTGTCAGCACTCCCCACCTCCTGTCCGTTAACATTCTCATGTGCATATTCTGTTCACATGCTACTAAGGTCTATGGGTAGGCCCAATGAACATGTTGGAATAATTTGTCTCAGGCACATATATAGAATAACTATTGATTGATGCCATTTCTGTAGACACAGGTCATGTCATCATTAATAATTTCAGACTTGTCACAAATCATTTCAGTCAGAGAGTGCCATTTTTAACCGGCTGAGGAACAAGAAGAGGAGGAGAGGAGAGAGACAGAGAGTAGAGGAGGAGAAAGAGAGGAGAGAGACAGATAGTGGGAGTGGAGGAGAGAGACAGATAGAGAAGGAGGAAGAGAGGAGAGAGGCAGGGAGAGGAGGAGGAAGAGAGGAGAGAGGCAGGGAGAGGGATTGGAGGAGGAGAAGAGAGCTGAGCCAAACAGATGGGCATCTGCAGGTGGCTTGTTTCACCATGGGAGAAGTGGAGCAGAGATCTTTAAGGACAGACAGGCAAAACTGACTCAGGAACCTAGTATTTTATATATAGCCCTGGAGAGAGAGAGAGAGAGAGAGAGAGAGGTGACTCAGTGCGGCCATCTGTCACCTCCGTAACTTTTTACACCTCCGACCTCTCACAGCCTCTCCCTCTCGTGTGATGCCTCCCAGTTCATCTGACTGACTGCCGAGCATCTCATCGAGTCAGGCCGCGCCGTTTGATCTGCCTTGACAAATCTGGGTCTCCTTGGCTTTCATCTCGTTTTGGGAGTAAACCCTAGTCAGTGCTGTCACACGCTAATTATAGGTTCTTTTAGTTCCATTCTGGCAGATTCCTGGCAGATTGACTCAGTGCTGTTGTGGCAGGCTCCGTGCTGTTGCTTTGAGTCAGAACCGTGATGATGAGTTCAGCCTGTACTGTTCCATTTATTCAGCGTCAAAGCGGATTTATTTAGATTTGTCCACATTTGTCCAGACACACAGTTACAGAGAGGGACTGTGCACGGACAACAGCGAAATTAGTTCAAGGGGCAGAGATGCTCTTCAATACTGGACAGCTATAAAAAAAAGCTCATGCTCTCTCTCTGACTCCCTCTCTCTCATACAAACACACACACACTCTCTCTCTCTCTCACACACACACACACACACACACACACTGTCTCTTCCTCTTTGCCTCTGTGTTGTCACTTCAAAGTGACAGTCGAACACATAGATGACCACTGAGTTTGACAAACAATGAAGCATTAACACGGACAAATACACACACACACACACACACGTACACACGCACACATATAGCAGGTCCCTTTTATGGAGTAAACACGGATGTAAACATTGATAAACTGCTCACACAAACACACACAGGCACTCGGGTGTGTGATGTGGAATGAAAATGGATGTAAACATTGATAAACTTCACAAACTACACACACACACACACACACACACACACACACACACACACTCCAACTATCTAGTCACCCAGGCTATGTTGTGTTCCCTCAGATGAGACGTGTCCGGCTAATGTATGGGACTCGAAGAACCGCGGGGTGAACGGCACGCAGAGGGGGCAGATCGTCTGGAGACTGGAGCCGGGGCCCTACTTCATGGAGCGTGAGTGTGACACACACACGCACGCACGCACGCACGCACGCACGCACGCACACACGCACACGCAGACACACACACACGCACACAGACACACACACACGCACACAGAGACACATACACACACATAGCCCTAAATACACAGCATGTTGCCACTTGTTTACCTAAACATGTTAGCGTGTTAAATTGCCCACAAACAGATTGTTCCACCCCAAAAAACATTTCACACACTGTGCGCCCATGTATGAGATTTATATATCCTAATTTAGGACATCCTTTCATAAAAAACAATAAATATAATTTAATGTGTGTGTGTGTGTGTGTGTGTGTGTGTGTTCTCTCCTAGCCGAGACTAAGATCTGCTTTAAATACTATCATGGAGTAAGTGGAGCCCTCAGAGCTACAACTCCCTGCATTACAATCAAGAACCCTGGAGTTCCAGTGAGTACTGTGTGTGTGTGTGTGTGTGTGTGTGTGTGTGTGTGTGTGTGTGTGTGTGTGTGTGTGTGTGTGTGTGTGTGTGTGTGTGTGTGAGGCAGAAAAATGACAAGGAGTGAGAGAGAGAGAGAGAAAGTGCCCATATGTCTGAGCAGGTGTGTGCGTTTTGCATTTGCATGCTTTAAGCTGTTTTTACGGCCAGTGTGCAGTGAAGGATTCAGTGGGCGGAAAATGTCCAGCTTGTTCAAGGCCTGTGTCGTCCTTCACCCAGCAGCGATAGAGACAGCCTGACCGATCTCTGGTGAGACTGGCCGCTTTTGCCTGATGCTTTTAATGAATGTGCCGGCTGTTTGTACCAAGGACCCCAGTGCATGGTACTCGTTTTGCAAAAAGCTGTAAATTTTCTCCATACTGAAGACCTTTTGTGGGTGTTCCAGGACTTCAAGTTCTCAGGGCAGGCACACACTGTGCCGTAGTTTAGGCATGGGCAGGGCGGCCTCAGATTTGAAAATAGATAATTCTTTATAACGGCTTTAAAAATATCTAATAATTTCAAGCACAAAAAGTATCCTTCCCTGGACGGCATTCTCTTTCATGTTCCAACTCACTCTAAATTGATGTTGACAGTTCTATTTTTTTGTTTTTTTTTGTTTGTTAACAAGTATATTGAATGATAAGAACCATACCACATTAAAGGGCAAATACGGTGTGTGCTACAAACTGTGTGTGTGTGTGTGTAGTGGGTCGTTATCCTCAGACAGACTGTGTGTGTGTGTGTGTGTGTGTGTGTGTGTGTGTGTGTGTGTGTGTGTGTGTGTGTGTGTGTGTGTGTGTGTGTGTGTGTGTGTGTGTGTGTGTCTTGTATTGCTTGTCTTGGCGTGCATCGTGTGTGTGCAATGGTGTCTTGGCGTGTGTGTGTGTAGTGGGCACATTATCCTCAGATAAACTGTGTGCGTGTGTGTGTAGTGACCACATTATCCTCAGACAAACTGTGTGTGTGTGTGCGTGTGCGTGCATGTGTGTGTAGTGGGCATATTATCCTCAGACAGACCGTATGCCGGGGGCTGCAGAGAGAGGATCCTATTCACTGGAATGCTCAGAAAGAAATGGAGAGGAATGCTGCCTGCACAGTTAAATACATTACCCAATCCCACCATGCCACCGATGTGGCCTAAGAGGAACAACAACACACACACACACACACACACACACACACACACACACACATACACACACACACACACAGCCTGAATGTTAATGCCTAGGCTAGGAGCATGCAGATGTGTAACCCATCAATTTAAAACTTAAGAGAAAAGGCACACACAGAAGTAAAATGTACGAAATTAAATGGTTTTATTTATCATATAACTCATCATAAACACACAGAAGCACACACACAGAAGCACACACACAGAAGCACATTCAAATCTGTTAGAATCTATGAGAGGATGTGAACGGTGTGTGCACTGATATGTGAAAGGATGAAAGGGTGATGTAGAAATTAGGGAGAGACAGATAAAGTGAGAATGAGAAGAAAAGGGGAAGAGATGGGCAGCTAGGGAAAGATAGGAGGAGAAGTAAAATGAGGGTGTGGTCCTTTGGAGTCTGAGAGAGAGAGAGAGAGAGAGAGAGAGATGTCTGTGAAAGGCTCTCTTTGATGTGCTCAGTGCCTCACTTCAGAACTACACAGAACTGGAGCAGAGGCCACTGTAAGAGTCCTCCTGTATTGGGTTATGCAAGAGCGTGTGTGTTTGTGTTTGCATATTTGTATATACATATGTGTGTGTGTGTGTGTGTGTGTGTGTGTGTGTGTGTGTGTGTGTGTGTGTGTGTGTATGCGTGTGTGTGTATGCGTGTGTGTGTATGTTTGAGCATTCATACCGTTCCCTTGTTTTGGACTTCAGCCAGATGGCTGGCAGAGTCCAGCACAGACAGGCCTGTGTGTGTGTGTGTGTGTGTGTGTGTGTGTGTGTGTGTGTGTGTCTGTGTGTGTGTGTGTGTGTGTGTGTGTGTGTGTGTGTGTGTGTGTGTGTGTGTGTGTGTGTGTGTGTTTATCTAATGGGTGAAAAGTGCACCAACCTCCATCCCTCCCAGAGTACAGGGGAAGCTGTCAGGACTCTCTCTCTCTCTCTGTGTGTGTGTGTGTGTGCATGCGTGCCAAGCTGGCAAGCCCGAGTCAAAGATGCTGTAGATGGAGAATCTCAATTAAAGCCCCTTAAATCATTTATGGCCATTAACCAGGACTGGCTTCTCCTAGTCTCTGCCATGTGTTCAGGAATCTGTGTGTCGTGAGCTCTCTCTCTCTTTCTCTCTCTCTCTCTCTCTCTCTCTCTCTCTCTCTCTTATATATATATACCAGTATATATGTAAATGTTTATTTCTTTCATTCTTTTTCTCTCTCAATTCAATTCATTTCAACAAGCTTTATTGGAATTAATGTAAATTTTACAGTATTGCCAAAGCCTTCAATACAATAATAATAACAATAATAGTAATAATAATAATACAAATAATAGTAATAATAATAATACAAATAATAGTAATAATAATGATAATAACACCTGGCTGATTAAATGAACAGAAAAAAGAAACACAGCACAGGAAAAGAAACACCTATAAATTATTATGTTATGTGCTGTTCTCTCTCTGAAGTAGAAAGTAGTCTATTGTTTTCTTTCTTTTAGTATGCTGAGGTATATGTGGGTTTTATAGGGTGTTTGTACTGTTGTGTATGCATCATGTGTTTGAATGGGGTGATGACGCCATGGTTTGAAGACTGATTCAATAAACTGGTGTTAAACCTCTTTCTATCTCTCTGTCTCTCATTTTTTCTCTCTGTCTGTCTCTCTGTCTCTCTCTCTCGGTCTGATTAGATGTGCCTGCCTGTTTTTGTCTCTGACACTTCCTCTTTGTTTGCCTTAGTCTCTTTTATTTGTTGTGTTTGAGTTTGCCTCGTTTGTTTGTTTGTTTGCTTGCACATTTGTTTGTCTGTCTTATCTGTATTTCTTTGTTCTCCATCATTATCTGTTGGTCTATCTATCTATCATCTCTCTTTCACTCTCTCTCTCTCCCTCTCTCTACACTTTCTCTCTCTCTCTCTCTCTCTCTCTCTCTCTCTCTCTCTCTCTCTGTCTGTCTCTATTGACTCTTTGGTGTAGTGGTAGGCTCTGATGATACCAGCTGGCTGGTATTAATTTAATATAAAAGTTTGGTGATTTAATCCAGTGTTGGAGACTGGCTGTCTGTCTTCCCTCTGTGCCGCTACTTCTATTGCTGGAGGACCCAATAGATTAACACACCCTGTCTGACCTGAGCTGAGACAGCAGAATGTGTGTGTGTGTGTGTGTGTGTGTGTGTGTGTGTGTGTGTGTGTGTGTGTGTGTGTGTGTGTGTGTGTGTGTCTGTCTGCCTGTCTGTATGCTTGGCAGCTTAACCCCCTCAGGTTGATATTTTAATATTTTTATTTAACAGACCAAACTGGTGAAAGCAGCTGAGCTAAATACAAATGCCTATTGGCCTGTGCTCTAAGTCTACCACTGATATTATTGCAAAGCTCAATCTCCATTCTCAACCTTAGTGTGCCTGTTATCACCGCGAGTCATTGCAACCAAGTCAAAATGATTTGACACAGAAGCAGTAGGAGCCATATTATGTTAATGGAATGTTGGACTATGTTTACATGGAAGGACTCTTCTAACACAGTGCAGCAGAGAGTGTGTATGTGTGGATGTAGTATGGTACATGACTAACAAAGCTGCTGTGTGCTTACTGTGTGGTGCCATTGAACACTCTGTGATATCAGACCCAGTGTGTGCCAGTGTGGTGGTGACGTATGATATTAGGTGTGTGTGTGATGTGTGTGTGATGTGTGTGTGTGTGTGTGTGTGTGTGTGTGTGTGTGTGTGTGTGTGTGTGTGTGTGTGTGTGTGTGTGTGTGTGTGTGTGTGTTTGTCGGGCTCACTTTTTCTTCTGCCTCTGTCATAGGCGGGAGCAGAGGGTCAAGTGGATGGCCATTCCGTGACAGAACACTGTCGGAAGCTGGTCAGCTTCACTCTGTCAGGTAAGAGTATACCATATATACATATGTATGCTTTAATAGGTGTGTGTGTGTGTGTGTGTGTGAGTCTGAGTCTGAGTCTGAGTCTGAGTCTGAGTCTGAGTCTGAGTCTGAGTGTGAGTGTGTGTGTGTGTGTGTGTGTGTGTGTGTGTGTGTGTGTGTGTGTGTGTGTGTGTGTGTGTGTGTGTGTGTGTGTGCATGTGCGTGTGTGTATGCTTGTGTGTGTGTGAGTGTGTATGTATGTGTGTTTATGCTTGTGTATGTATGTCTGTGAGTGTATGTTTGTATGGGCATGTCAGATAATTGTGTGTGTGTGTGTGTGTGTGTGTGTCTGCTAGTGTGTAGGTGGAATGGCAGAAGGCTGAGTGTGGGCTGAGGGAAAGAGATGAATAAACTTGATGCTTCTCCAGAGTGTTTACAGGCACATGCTTGAACTGCAGTGTAATTCCTGGTCCAGGGCCAGTGCTATTGTTTTGGTTAATCGTTGGGTGGGGACTGGGGAGATCTGTGGAGATGATTTGGACAGACCGGTAACTGTAGTATGCCATGTTCTTGTCAGGCCATTTTTGAGCTATGCTGCCACCCTGTGGTCAGTATTTGCTACTACATTGACTGTCACATGCATGCTTTTTACAGTGTTACAGTGCTACAGTTAATGCTTGCACATAGGATTTGTGTGTGCGTGTGTGTGCGTGTGTGCATGGCTTTGTGTGTGACAGAGAGGGAGGGGTAGGAAGAGGAGCAGAGAGTTACAATGATGTATCTGTATGTAGCACTCTAGCCATCTGTGCATTTCTGTTTGAATATGTTCAGTCTCTCTCGCTCTCTTTATCTCTCTCTCTCTCACACACACACACACACACACACACACACACATACAGACATCCGTGCCCAGGGCCTGAAAAAGGGCATGTTCTTCAACCCTGACCCCTATCTGAAGATGTCCATTCAGCCGGGGAAGAGAGGCAACTTCCCCACCTTCACCCACCACGGCCAGGAGAGGAGAGCCTCCATCATCACCAACACCACCAACCCTGTGTGGCATGGAGAGGTCAGCACACACACACATACTCTCTCTCTCACATGCACACACACTCTCACACACACACACACATTCCCTCACCTACACACACCCTCACTCATAGACACACACACACACAAACACACACATACACATACACACACACACACACTCTGTCACACACACACACACTGATACAGTCACACACACACACACAGAAACAAACATGCATGCATACACAGATTTACAGACAAATGTGAATACAAGCATATGATTAAGTCTTCCTCTCTGTCTCGCACAGAAGTATACGTTTGTGGCTCTTATGACGGATGTTTTGGAAATTGAGGTCAAGGACAAGTTTGCCAAAAGTCGCCCAATCATCAAGCGCTTTCTTGGTCAGCTGACCATCCCTGTGCAGAGACTCTTGGAGAGACACACCTCAGGGTGAGAACACAAACACACACGCACACACACACACACACACACGCACACACGCACACACATACATACATACTGTGCACTCACACAGTTGGACAGCAGAGAGTGAGATTTCAGATCACAGCTCACAATCCTCACCCATTGTATTTGTGCATGTGCGCTAGACCAGTGGTCCCCAAACGTTTTCTTCTGAGGGCCAGCTCACTATGCCTGGCTCTAAGAGAGGGCCAGAGACTCGGAGTATATTAGTAACCATAAATAGCTTAGTGCTGTGAACAACAGCAGTCTACCTTAGTTGAATATTCCATTACATTTAATCATAGGCTACTGCAATTGAATACCATTGTTAGCTGTGTTTATATTGCAATCATGCCATATCAGTGTAAAATGTAGCTCAAATTAATTAATACTAATAAAAAATAGCATTCCCAAAAGTATTAGCAGGGAGTCCCAAAAGTGTATTTTATTCAAAATGTGTGAACTCTGAACTCTGTGTCTTTGCATACACAGCTCAAGTTGTGAACAAGCAATATCCTACAAATAATTTGAAGTTCTCAAACTATGAGAGTTTTATGAAGTGCTGGCAAAAACATCTGAAATGACCACTTTCACTCACCTGATGAGAACTTTGTGAATTTGTATGAACATTTGAAGCAGTGAATAAAATATAGAAAAAATATCCCAGCAAGTCCCAGAAATATGACTTGAATAGAAGTTAGTTAGTTATTAACAATTAATTGATAAACTTGTAGAATACTTTTGAGCACTGATGCAGTCAGCATAGGCCTCTTACATTGTTTGCAGGTAGGTCTACATTTAATTCCGTTTTCGATTACAAACGCTTAAAACAGCCAAAAAAACAACCACCAGTGGACAAAAAAAGATTATTACATGTGTACTGTTAAAGGAGAATTCGGTGTGATATTGACCTAAAGTGTATTGAAACATGATACCGAAGTGTGAACTATGTCTCATAGCCCATCTCGGCTTGTCCCCCCTGCACTTCAAAATCTAAAGCTAGTTAGCCGATGCTACCAACAGCTTTTCAATAGTGGTGCTTCGCATCAGGCTAGCCATGCAAATAAATCACTGTTTTACACCCATTTACGAGGCTCAATGTATCTCCACACTTCATTTTGAAAAATTAACTTTGAAAAAGCACTGGTAGTTTACTTACAAAACGATTTATACAGACAGTATCTTCACGAAGTTTAGCGTTTGCAGCCATCTTGAATTTAGTCACGATAAATTAGAACGAAAGTAAGAATGAACAGGTATGATAAGGGATCAGATTCCAAAAAATAATTCAGTGGAAATGCATGGATTCCAGTTTCTTCCAGTAGCAGCAACTGGAATCCAAGTAAACTACCAGTGCTTTTTCAAAGTTCTCAATGTCTCGTTTTAAATATCAGGGCCCTCGGAAGTCTACCAATGAAGTGTGGAGATACATTGAGTCTCGTGAAATGGGTGTAAAACAGTGATTTATTTGCATGGCTAGCCTGATGCCGGCTAACCACTATTGAAAAGCTGTTGGTAGCATCGGGCTAACTAGCCAGATTTTGGAGTGCAGGGGACAAGCGAGATGGGCTATGAGACATGCGTTCACACTCGTTATCATGTTTTCAATACACTTTAGGTCAATATCACACTGGAATTCTCCTTTAAGACTCACCATAGAGAATGAATGGGGGAAATTACGGAGGTTTTAGTTTGACGATGTCGTACTACCATGTGGGCCAGATGCTATATACCACGGACATGTTTTGGGGGGCCACCCAAAATGAAGTGGCGGGCCGTAGTTTGGGGACCACTGATCTAGTGTAATGAAGTGAATGTTTCGCTATGCAATGTGAATTTGAATAATCTACTGTACTGTATAATAAAGTGCTGTAGTAAGCAAATTGCTGCCGAAGCAGAAAGAAACAAAGTGACTCTGTGGATGAATTGGAATATCTTCATTCTCTTCAACACTCTAAAGCTTTCTTGGGTTTATTGACAAGCACACATTTTGGTACTTTACTTCAACTCCTCGGGCTGTGCACTTGTCTAAGGAATTAACAGTGTGTGTGTGTGTGTGTGTGTGTGTGTGTGTGTGTGTGTGTTACACAGAGACCAGCCCGTGAGCTATACCCTGTGTCGGCGGTTGCCCACAGAACAGGTCAGCGGCCAGCTTCAGTTCAGAGTGGAGATCACTACAGGACATGAAGGTGAGCGGGGAAGAGGAGTGTGTGTGTGTGTTTGTGTGTGTGTTTGTGTGTGTGTGTGTGTGTGTGTGTGTGTGTGTGTGTGTGAGTGTGTAAGAGAGAGAGAGAGAGAGAGAGAGATTTCTTGCAGTTTGCTACACACACACAGTTACCCAACCCAACTTCATGTCTCCAGATCTCGTGGGCTCTATACTCGGCGCCTCCTCCATGAACGGGGACCCGGGGAGCCCATCTGACGACGAGGACATCCTTCACCCCGCCTCCTCCTCCCGCCTCCTCCGTGGCCCCTCCCCCACCGGCTCCGAGGGCTCCCTCCACGCCGACGCCCTCCACAACGGCAACGGATCTGACGATGACCGCTTGCGCGAGCTCCGGACGGGTGCCAACGGTGGGCCGGACTCCCCCGACGAGGGCCTCGGCAGTCACACCCACCGGCAGGTGTCCCTCAACGACTACCTGGACGCCATCGAGGCCCCCAAGGGCCCCGGAGAGAGGCCCCTGGGGGCTGCCTCGCCCAAGCTGCGCTCCAGCTTCCCAACGGACACGCGGCTCAACGCCATGCTGCACATCGACTCCGACGAGGACGAGGAGGGGGCCGCCTCCCGCAGCAGCAGCAGCGCGGCCGATGCCCACCCGCCGGCCCTGACCAACGGGGCGCCGCCAGCGGCCGCAGCAGCAGCAGCAGCAGCAGCGTCGGCCCCTGCGGCAGCACCAGCCCCAGCGCTAGCGGCAGCGAGCAGCAGCAGCAGCAGCAGCAGCAGCAGCAGCAGCAGCAGCAGCAGCAGCAGCAGCAGCAGCAGCAGCAGCAGCAGCAGCAGCAGCAGCAGCAGCAGCAGCAGCAGCAGCAGCAGCAGCAGCAGCAGCAGCAGCAGCAGCAGCAGCAGCAGCAGCAGCAGCAGCAGCAGCAGCAGCAGCAGCAGCAGCAGCAGCAGCAGCAGCAGCAGCAGCAGCAGCAGCAGCAGCAGCAGCAGCAGCAGCAGCAGCAGCAGCAGCAGCAGCAGCAGCAGCAGCAGCAGCAGCAGCAGCAGCAGCAGCAGCAGCAGCAGCAGCAGCAGCAGCAGCAGCAGCAGCAGCAGCAGCAGCAGCAGCAGCAGCAGCAGCAGCAGCAGCAGCAGCAGCAGCAGCAGCAGCAGCAGCAGCAGCAGCAGCAGCAGCAGCAGCAGCAGCAGCAGCAGCAGCAGCAGCAGCAGCAGCAGCAGCAGCAGCAGCAGCAGCAGCAGCAGCAGCAGCAGCAGCAGCAGCAGCAGCAGCAGCAGCAGCAGCAGCAGCAGCAGCAGCAGCAGCAGCAGCAGCAG
>NC_063211.1:12892774-12905274 GCF_017589495.1 Alosa alosa | reverse complement strand
AGCAATATTTTGTCTGTGAAGATATTGGTCAGCAATGGAATGTGGTTAGGTGGCGTGTGATGTATTTTATAACATTAGATATGTTTTCTTAGTGGTGACATAGTGGAAATGAAACAAAACGATAAAAGATCAATTCTTGTAGTTTGATAACATGATTAGTGGGCAAAAGATCAGTATTGATTGTGGAAGTATGTTATTCCCCCACTCTAGCTCTCCATTGATTTCTCTGTCTATTCCTTTCTTCATCTGTCTGCTCTCTGGTAGTGAGAGTTCACCTGGTTTAACCTGGATAACACACACACACACACACACACACACACACACACACACACACACACACACATACACGTGTACACAGAGAAATTCATAGCTCCTCACCAGTACCGCATAACCATGGCAACATGCACACACGCTCACAGAGATAATAATAGTAATTCCCAGTGATTGGTGTCATCCACCTGAATTTTCAAGTTAGCTCAAGTTTGTGTCGTAGTAGGAGGTGAAATCAGCAGGTTGTATGCTTAGATGGATCAAAAAATGTCCTTTGCTGAGCCTAGAATACCCCCTCCCCACACACACACACACACACACACACACACACACACACACACACACACACACACACACACAGTCTCACACACACACTATCTTTCTGGTCTCTCTCCCTCCCAGAGTGCCTACCGCCTGTTTACAAGTAACACCTGCCTGAAGCACATGATCAGTAAGGTGCGTCGGGACGCACACAACTTTGAGCGCTACCAGCACAACCGTGACCTGGTCACCTTCCTCAACCTGTTTGCCAACAAACAGCTGGAGCTTCCCCGTGGCTGGGAGATGAAGCATGACCACACTGGAAAGGTGGATGATCTCTCTCTCCCTTCTCTCTCTGTCCCTGTCACATTCTCTGTCATTTCATCTCTCTTTCATGTGTTCTGTCTTTCTTTCATTCTTTCTCTTTTGTTTTTCTGTCATTTCTTGAATTTCCCCTTGGGGATCAGTAAAGTATCTATCTATCTACAGTATCTATCTATCTATCTATCTATCTATCTATCTATCTATCTATGTTACCTCCTCTTAACATAATTTTCTCTCTCTCTTTCTCCTTGGCTCACTCTGCTAAAAGAATACATGTAAATCTTTCTCAAGTCAGTTTGTCTGTGTCGATGTGTGCTCGTTTTACTAAATTGTATGCTCATTTTACTAAATTGTGCACTTGTTTTACTAAATCATGCTTTCATTTTATTGGATTGTGCGCTCATTTCACTAAATTGTGCATTCGTTTGACTAAATTGTGTTCATGCTTTAATTCAGAATAACAATACACTATTTAGTACAATGAGTGCACAATTTAGTAAAACGAGCGTACATTTTACTAAAATGATCACATGATCTAGTAAAATGAGAGCATGATTTAGTAAAATGAGTGCCCATTCTCTTGACACACACAAAAAAATATTTTGCAATGACACTTCCCAGGCTCCGTAACCTTTCACACACCAAGTAAATGAATTAAATGGGGATCAAGTATAGAATATTTTGTCCTATGTCTGTTGACGTCCTGTATGTTTCAATGTGTCTCATCCATGTTCCCCTATCTGTTTGTTGAGTTAGTTGAATGCGGGCTATCATGTTTTCATGACTTGACTTGACTTCATACAACTCCACTCTATGCTCTATGTGTATTTCTGACTAAGGTGTCCTGACCAATGAGCAGGGTGTCCAAACCCCAAATTCCCACTCACTTACTGTCACCTCTACAGGCATTTGTATCAATGGCCAATTAAGCCAGGAGGCGCCTCATCTGGAACACATTAGGGTTCGCTGTGATGATGAGCTAGTGATCTTTTTTTGCTTTGTGCACTCACTGAGGCACCCCCAAGAGAGAGACAACCTTTCAAGTGGGGAAAAAAAATCTAAATCTGTATCCACGTACTCTCTCTGTCTACCTCTTCCTTACGCCCACAATATTTTTCCTCCCCGGTCTGTGGCGCTGGCACGATCTCAAGTGCCGTCTTTTCAGTTTTGTCTTTGTTTTGTCTTGCCCTGGTTTCGCTCACTTTCTCTCCTCTCCTCTCCAGCTGCCTGGCTTGATCTATTGCTCTCCCTGGTTCTCTCTATCTCTCTTGTTCTTTCTCCAACTCTGCCTCCCTTTCTCTCTCTCTCTCTCTGTCTGTTTAATGATCTTGTCCTCTGTTTTGTCCTCTGACTATTTTTGTGATGCACGATCCTTGTGATAGGTTTAGTGTCCATAAAAATTGCTAAACGAAATGGACTTGAAGACGTGCACAGAATTCTTATATGTGTGTCTGTATTCATTTTACTGTACTTCTCTGTGGATTTACAGGCTTGTTTTCTTTTTCAGTTGTGCCTATTTACATTTTTGTACATTGGAAACCACAGAAAAAAAGCCTTTGTTCATAATACAGTATTTGTTGCCAAGCATTGTTGGCTGTAGGCACTGCCATTAGAACTTTTCACACAGGGACTTTTATGTATCCACTAATAGTTGGGTTAATAATTACCAGCTTTAACACCTCTTATCTTACTTTTAAGACCATGTTTGTGGGAAAATGCATGTATAAATCATCCAATAACTCGTTGCTGTTAATGTTTGATCGGCGTTTGATCAGCCTTTTGTTTCCCCCAGCCTTTCTTTGTAGACCATAACTGCCGCTCCACCACCTTCATTGACCCCCGGCTGCCCCTGCAGAGCGCCCGGCCCAGTAGCCTGCTGGCCCACCGCCAGCATCTGAGCCGCCAGCGTAGTCACAGCGCCGGGGAGGTGAGCACCCGACGCATGGTGAGCCTCACCCCCGACCCCCCACCCCGTTCACCTCACACCACTCACGCACGCACAGCCAAGATGGCCAAACGGCGCTCGGTCCGCCCGACACAGAGGTTTGGGAATGAGTCGTCTCCGACGTCAGATGGGAACATCCTTCAGTTTGTGCAGGACTGGTAGCTAGAATTGAAAATAAAGGGAAATAAATGTTGGGAAAGCTGGCATGTCTGTAACATCAGAGATATCACCTGTGAAACATGAACAACATTTATTTACTACACACCACCAACCATCCTCGTTACAGCTGCCGTTATCCATACTGAATAATGCATTTGCAGCACTGCAACGAATGAAAGAATCCCGTAATTGAATTCAAACAGGCCTCCTGACGGGAAGCGAGCGTATTCACTCTGGTTCTCGCTAATGCATCCGGTGGCCTTCGTTTCTCCCTGTGCGGGTTCAGTTGTACGTGTGTGACAGAGGTGCTGGTTATCTATTGAAAGGCAGAGCACACGCTTGCGCGGCTCTTTCAGATCGGCTGATTAATTCCGTCGGTTTTGCGTGCTCTTTCCCGGAGGCTCTTTTATCCATTTTTCTCACGGTGAGTGTGTGAACGCTCATCGCATTTGAGCACCGCCCTCCCAATCTCCAAATCCCCCTGAAAGTCTTCCTGAAGAGGGAATGCTAATGTACAAATAGTTATTTAGAACGAAAACACTCTCCCTCTCTCCCTCCCTCCATCTCTCTCCCTGGTAACTTTCCACTAGCTGTGAATGTGGGTTAGGTGGCCTTGTACAAATGTTTAACGATGGTCCATTTTTTAAATTGTTAATGCCTCGTTATGTAAGCGATCACTTATTCACACTCCGCGAGGTTTTGAGGATTCTCGGCTCACATAATGATGTGTAAATGGAATGAGTTATCATCCGCGGTGCATTCACAGCTGTTTATAAATGCGTAGTTAATTTGCCTTTTAACTGGTCACGGTTGGCATGCGTTGAGTAATTACTGTCAAAGCAATTATGGCAGGGAGAAATCGCAAATGCATTCTGCATCACAAAGAAATGGCCTACATCTTCCTCAGAGTAGTCAAACAGGCTTTCTGATGCCCTTCACCATTGAATGACCACCAAATGTGATGTTGACACTGTATGGACACACATCAGTGGTTCTGTTCTGTCTTTTTCATTGTGCTTCTTATACAAATCAGAATGGGTTGAGTGTGCACTGCATTTCCTTCCTTTAACCTGTGTGTGTGTGTGTGTGTGTGTGTGTGTGTGTGTGTGTGTGTGTGTGTGTGTGTGTGTGTGTGTGTGTGTGTGTGTGCGCGCGCACATGCATGTTAGGTGGGAGATGACCCACGGCATGGTGGACCCCCAGTTCTTCCTCGGCCCTCCAACACTTTCAACAACCGAAACCAATGCCAGGACGTAGTGCCCACAGGTATGTGTTCTGTTCACTGCTACACATACAGCTGTACTGCAGGCAATACTTTGGTTAATCACAGCATGTTTATTTGTCTAGTTGATCTTGACGTTCCAGTGAGTGCTGAAATGTGTGTTTGTCCTAGAGTCGGGCTTTTGATACCATGCTATTTTTTGCTTTTAGGAGTTTTATTGCTACGCCAGGTTCAATGGGTGGAAGCTATTTTAGTTAATGTGGCAATCTGTAAACGTGTTATCCTCTCAAAGAGATCATCATTATTCATTGCCGCACCAACTTAATATCAGCTAAGAGCAGTCATCGCATCCGGTTTGGGTGTTTCATTGGCACTTTGGTCACATACATGTTATTGCAGAAAATGTCCCTGCATTTGTGAATCATTGCTAAAGCGCTCAATAGCGCGTTCAACATTTGTGTTGATGATCAGAACGAACGAGTCTTACAAACACTTTTCTCTCGCTATCATTTGCACCACTGTTTCTCTCTTGTTTCTCATCTCTCTTTCACACCCCGCCCCCCTTGCTTCTCACACCTCAGCCTACAACGACAAGATTGTAGCGTTTCTACGGCAACCCAACATCTTCGATATCCTACAGGAGAGACAGCCGGAGCTCATCAGAAATCACTCGCTCAGGTGAGGACATATATATATAGCCCTTATCCCAGTAGTCACGGAAACGTAGAACTTCTCTTAAAGACCGCCTCTGACACAGCACACAGTCACTGAGACAGCCCCCTGGCACCGACACAGCACATAGCTATAGATATAATCATATCAGGTTTGACAGAGTCGAATAGTCACTCACACATGACAAAAAAATGATGGATAGTTATAATTGACAGGTTTACTTAAGCTGTACTGTCAGTCATATCACCAATGTCACTATACTGACATGCTAAATTATGCCTGACACATTTTTTTTTTCTGACTACACAGTTTATGTAATGTTAATCATAGCCGCTAACAGAATCGCTAACTACTCCCTGTTCAGTTCATAAGGTATCTGGAGTTACGTCTATTAACTTGGACAGCTTACTGAAATACTCATGGTTGACATTTTGGGGCAGAGGGTAATGGCTGCAGCGCTGCCACAACACTGACTAGACATGATAGGGATGATGGATTTGGATTTGAGAATGCATTTGCCCCTGCTGCTATTCTGATTGTATGTGTGTGTGTGTGTGTGTGTGTGTGTGTGTGTCTACCACAGGGAGAAGGTGCAGTTCATCCGTAATGAAGGAGCGTCTGGCCTGGCTCGTCTTTCCAGTGATGCTGACCTCGTCATTCTGCTAAGGTCTGCCTGAGTGTGTGTGTGTGTGTGAGAGAGAGAGTGTGTGAGTGAGAGAGAGAGTTTGTGTGTCTGAGCAGAGGAAAGTATGTGTGTGTGTGTGTGTGTGTGTGTGTGTGTGTCATTGTTTTGATGTCTGACAGCGAGTTGGGATGAGTTTGTGTTTCAGACTGTTAGCTCCTGCGTGCTACTGAGTGAAATCCATGGCTGGCGCTGTACTAGCGGTTATTATTCTGTGTATTCTACTTTTGTGTTTGGCGATTCAGACCTCTCTCTCCTCTGTCTCCCCCGCAGTCTGTTTGAAGAGGAAGTGATGTCGTACGTGCCGCCCCATGCCTTACTGCACCCCAGCTACTGCCAATCACCGCGAGGCTCGCCGGTGTCCTCCCCCCAAAACTCTCCTGGTGAGATCCGTAGAGAGACAGACCGTTTCTTGCATTTTAAAAGATCTGTCAGACTCTGCATGGGTAAAGGCATCAGATATTGCTCACTGACATGAACTCTGTGCTGAAGAGTCACAAGCACTGTCCGTCAAGCGAGTGGACGCTCTTCGCTGATGGAGGGTGTGGAGTTGCACGGAGTCTGACGGCAGCTGAAGACAAACAGCTTCTTAAAGGCTTGTGCTGACAGCTCTAAAGAAAATAGAGAAAGAGATTCGTCACACTTCCAAGCTCTTTCTTTGAAAAGACGGTTCTGCACCACTGATAAACCAAATGAAAATCACCTTAGAATTTGGAGGGAGTGTGTGTGTGTGTCGTGGGGGGGTTTCATAATGGAATCTTTAGGGGGTTCTTTTAAGGGATAATCTGTAGTACAAATCCTACAACTAGGCAGAATCAGTAGGGCACAGTAGGGCACCACAGCTGTGGCAGTCGAGAAAGCACCACACACACACACACACACACACACACACACACACACACACACACACACACACACACACACACACACACACACACACACCACTGCACTGAGCTTCTCCTCCAGCTGTCAGTCTTCTCATTATCCCCATGACAGCTCCACGGTATTCCACTACTTCTGCCAGTCTACAGACTACACAGGCAGTAAACACTGCACCCGGATCTAATACTCACAAGCGTTTACGCTGCCGTGTTCACTGCTGAACCTTTAGAACGCTCTGTACCAGTCGCAATCCCCTAACAGCGATCGGCTGCCGCCGACTGATTTGCCCGCCGACAAGCGGGAAACGGGATTGACGTGGCTTTGTGTCAGAGTCGGCGCGGGGTGAACGAGTGGCGCAGGGCGCGCCATCCATCCCCGAGCAAGCCTAACAATCTCCTCCGAAATAGAGTAGAGGAGACTAAGTCATAAGCCTCACACACACACACACACACACACACACACATCCGTGTGTTTGACTTTCACGACCCATGCTTGGCAGCAGACCACACATGGAGAGCATGTTTGGGTGCGAGGCCGATGCTCTATTTGGATAACTCCTTGTTTTTTTATTGGTTGGGGGGTAGTTGGGGTGGTGTGGTGTGTGTGGCAAATCCTTGTTTGGGATTTAGTTTTTTTGGGCGGTTGGGGTGGTTGGTAGTGGGGGGGGGGTGTTAACGAGGGGTAAGAGGGAGCTCTGGGATTTGGGATAATCCCTGGGTTTGGCTGTCTCACTTGTCAAATCAGCAGCTAGATTTTCACAAGTCCGCCGGGAGCGCCCGCGTGTGACAGAGTGTGTGCTGGGTGCGAGGGATGTGTCTCCAAACACCCCTCACAAAAAAATGTGTGTTTTTTTTTAATCCCCGCGAGCTCTTTAAAAAACAACCCTGCCAGGCAAAAGGTTGACAAAAAAAAAAAACCTGTTTTTAAAATGCTTGTTTGTAGATGCGAGTGCTACTTGCATGTTGATTTGTTTATTTTTAGTGGTGTGTTTTTAGGTTGAGGCTAGCGCTCAGCTCTGTAATAAATGCAGCTTTTTGTGTCAGGTGAAAGGTGCCGTATATTGTAGCTTCTCACCTATACCTGGTAATGAAGTCATTCATCACTCTCTCTCTCTTTCTCTCTCTCTCTTTTCTATTCTTTCTCCCATTTTTCTCTCTGACTCTTTCTCTTCCTCTTTCTCTCCCTCCACTTCCTCCAGGCACACAACGAGCGAATGCGCGAGCCCCAGCTCCATACAAACGGGATTTCGAGGCCAAGCTGAGGAATTTCTATCGCAAGTTAGAGACGAAAGGTTATGGACAGGGGCCGGGAAAGGTTAAGTGAGTGTTGTGGCTGCATATCTTGACACACACACACACACACACACACACACACACACACACACACACACACACACAACACACACACACACACACACAAACACACACACACAGCCTCTGTCTGTCCCTCTCAAATATCTGACATAGAATGTACACCAGCACACACCCGTGCATGAGTTCCAACACAATATAAAGGGGCCCTTACAAACAAACCCAAATGTACTCAAATACAATATACACACTCACTCAAATACTCAGTCACTATCTTGCGCCTACATGCAGACATGAAGACACACTGTCACACAAGCTCACGCACACTTATACCCAGCGTTCATGAAACTGACCATTTCATCTGTCGTTGTCCATAAGGTTGATCATACGCAGGGACCATCTTTTGGAAGACGCCTTCAACCAGATCATGTGCTACTCCCGTAAGGACCTGCAGAGGAGCAAGCTCTATGTCAGTTTTGTGGGTGAGGAGGGGTGAGTAAAACTGTTTCCTGTTCACTATTCTTTATTTCCTTCATTCCAGTAAGGAGCCTCTATCCTAACACTGTATTTCACATCTTAGCACAGGTCTTTGTGATCACTTTTCTTTTTTTTTTTTGTACATTTGGCTGTTATATGTGGATCGGATTTTGAGTGCTTGTTTAAATTGGACACATTTGCAAACATCATACTTTGCCAAGGGTTTGTTTTTTTGCCTCCCACACCCACTGTTTGCGTGAGTCTGAGATGTTTTAATCTCTGTAGAGATGTGATGTAGTGTCTCTTTGTCACCACACTGGGCTGTCTCTCATCTTTGTAAGATCTTTGTCATGTGTCAGAGAGAAATCACACTATTGTGTTGGTTCACAAAGCCTGACAGCTCCCACACGCCTTTGACGGTCTCTCTGCTTGTGTTGCTTGTGTCTGTCTGCTTCTGTTTGTCGAATGCAGGTTGGACTACAGCGGCCCATCGAGAGAGTTCTTCTTCCTGGTGTCCCGTGAGCTGTTTAATCCGTACTACGGACTGTTTGAATACTCGGCCAACGACACCTACACCGTGCAGATAAGCCCCATGTCCGCCTTTGTGGATAACCATCATGAATGGTGAGGAAGAGCTGCCAAGCTGGAGTGGTTCTGTGCTGTACCACTACTTGTTTCTCACTCTTATGTCAAATCAACAAGAGAATAGTTAGAATTTGTGCATAATTTATGTTTTTTTTTTGTTTTTTCATTACTTAACATTGATTTAGTTTGAAACAGACTGGTTATCTGGGAACGTTCAACAATTTGTTTGTTGTGCCAGAGAGTTTGGTTGCCAAATTTAGAACGTCTGCCTTATAATGGAAGCCTTGATGCTACAGCTTCGGTCAATTATGGCTTATTCTTTTTTCTGTGGTACCCCTTCAGGTTCCGGTTTAGTGGGCGAATCCTGGGCCTGGCTTTGATCCATCAGTACCTGCTGGACGCCTTTTTCACACGGCCCTTCTACAAGGGGCTCCTGCGCATGTAAGTCCCCTCTAAGGAACCACGACTGTCCGCACCTCACCCAAAGACACTAGCACTGTCAGCCCAGTCGAAATGAATAAATGGAAACAAGGGTAATGCATTGGATCTGATAAAGGCCTTTCATGATCTGACTGAAGTCCCCTCCCCCGGCTTCTGTTCTTGTTATCCTCCGTCTTCCTTTTTTCAATCCTCTATTTTTCACTCCTCTGTCCTCGCTTGTCCTCTCTCTCCTCTCCCACATCTCACACGCTGCGATCACTACTTCCTTTACCTTGTCTGCTCTTCCCCATCCACTCTCATTTTAATTCCTCTCATCCCTTCACCGCTCCGCTCCTCTCATCTCATCTCCTCTCATCTCTCCTCTCCTCTCTCCTCTCTCCTCTCCTCGCCTGTCTTGCACTCTCTCTAGCCCTTGTGATTTGAGTGATCTGGAGTACCTGGACGAGGAGTTCCACCAGAGTCTGCAGTGGATGAAGGATAACGACATCGAGGATATTCTGGACCTCACCTTCACTGTCAACGAGGAAGTCTTTGGCCAGGTATGCGCCGGGTTTTTTTTTTTTTTTTGAGGGAAGCGTACATCTGATTTTGCTTACCTGTCTGAAAAAGTTTCTAATGATTGATCATTATGACCGACGCTCAGCGAAGCGGCGGTCATATAGGTTTAGTCAGGTTTTTTTTTTTTTTTCGCATGGCCAATTTTCCGTCAAGGATTCCCGGGACACTGAAAGACCAGGGTGCACGAAAATTGGTGGGCATGTAGCCCCACAAGGATAGCATGGGACCATTGTTTTTCGTTTTGATCTGTAGCCCCCCCGTTGGACTGGACCCCGAAAGGAGGGTAGGGCGGACACAGGTTTCTGTGAATATCTCGAGAACCGTAGGGCCTAGGAGGACCACCGTTTTTGTGTATGTTGGTCTTAAGGGGCCCTGTCAACCCATCCCATTACCACTCAATTCATGTATAGCGCCACCTAGTTAAAAATTAAAAAGCAAAAAATTAGGTGTTGTATTAATATCAGGAACAAAGTAGGAAATGAACACAATTTGACAAGCGTGACTTATTTTTGCGGAAAAAATGTGCCTGACTGGGCGGCATTCATATTTTTGTACCGCTTTGTGGTACATCTAGTTAAGGAAAGTAGTGCCTCTGGGAGAGTTGTATCCGATTGAAAAGGATTCAAATGATCGCTCTTTTGGAACAGTGGTGCTTTCAGGAAAGTGATATCAAAAAGGGCTGTTCAGTGAACGATCTGCTGCATCGTGTGTGTGTGTGTGTGTGTGTGTGTGTGTGTGTGTGTGTGTGTGTGTGTGTGTGTGTGCGTGTGTGTGCGTGTGTGTGTGTAGATCACTGAGCGTGAGTTGAAGCCGGGCGGCGCGAACATCCCTGTGTGTGAGAAGAACAAGAAGGAGTACATAGAGCGCATGGTGAAGTGGCGCATCGAGAGAGGGGTGGTGCAGCAGACGGAGAGCCTGGTCCGCGGCTTCTACGAGGTACAGACACGCACACGCACACACACACACACACACACACACACACCACCACACTCGACTCCCAACATCTTGGTCCATGTTTTTTTGTTTTTTTTGCTTTTGGGGTGTGGACTTGGATGCATTTACTGGGAACTCCCTCACTGATCTGCTTCAGGTTATGAAAACAAAGGAACAGACCGGAGCCCACTGATTAAACTTGAAGTCTTTACAGAGGTGTCAGGTTTTTTGTTTGCACTAGGTAAAGACTTCAAGTTTAATCGGTGAGCTCAAGTCCATTTCCTGTTGTTATAGTCTGCCGTCCTACAGCTGTGAAACACCTGATTTTGCGGTTTCAACTGGATGGTGCGTGGAGTATCCTATTTCTGCTTCAGATTATGTTATGCTTTCCCCCCTGCAAAAAGTCGAAATATGGAATGTTTTCAGAACATTTCTACTGATCTTAATTAGCAATAGCTGGCTTGCTTGCTTTGATAGCACAGACCTGTCCATCAGTGTTCACTCAAGTTCATAGATACATCTGATATGATAGTGATGGCAGTAGTGATATAGCTTTGTTGTTTTGTGGAGGCGGGTGTTGGATTGATGATAAGGGACCAAACTGGAACGTAGCCTGTCCATGGCAGATCTGGGAGCATTGACAGTTTTTCTCTGACAGACTCTGAAATAACTGGATACAGTGTGATAAGAAAATTGCCTCCACAGGGTTGCTGTTTTGTGTTGATGATAAACTTTGTTTTTGTCATGACATGTATTAATGTAGTGTGCATGAATTTGTGTTTCACGTTTTTCTCTGTGTGTATGTGTGTGTGTGTGTGTGTGTGTGTGTGTGTGTGTGTGTGTGTGTGTGTGTTTGTTCAGGTGGTAGATGCACGACTGGTTTCAGTATTTGACGCCCGAGAGCTGGAACTGGTGATTGCCGGCACAGCAGAGATTGATCTGGCAGACTGGAGAAATAACACAGAGTATAGAGGAGGTAAGAGATGTGTGGTGTGTGAGTGTGTGTGTGTGTGTGTGTGTGTGTGTGTGTGTGTGTAACTTGTGTGTGTGTGTGTGTGTGTGTACTTGTGTGTGTGTGTGTGTGTGTGTGTGTGTGTGTGTGTACTTGTGTGTGTGTGTGTGTGTGTGTGTGTGTGTGGATTGCTAGGGAGGGAGTTGGGAGTATAGAGGAAAGAAAGTGAGTGACAGAGAGCGACAGCAACAGAGAGAAAGTGTGTGTGAGGGAGACGCCTGGTATGTGTGTGTGCAAATGACAGAGGGAGAGAGAAGCGAGCCTGGTGTTCTCCCGAGCTTTAGATTTTTGACTAAAGCTTCGCTCCCGTCTCTCTCATCCCAACCCCCCCCCCCCCCCCCCCAACCCCCTGCTCCCCCATGTCATCCGCCGCAGGTTACCATGACAACCACATAGTCATCCGCTGGTTCTGGGCCGCCGTCGAAAGATTCAACAATGAGCAAAGACTCCGACTGCTGCAGGTAACCCGATCGCCTTCACCACACACACACACACACACACACACACACACACACACACACAACACACATGGACGATCGAGAGATGCGAAACACAATTCCCAGAAATGGGGGAATCAATTTAGCCGAGTGGCAGTTCACAAAATGGGCTCATTACAACCACTTCTGCCACTGGTCAGGGACTAATTTCAGCCCCTAATGGATACAGACATCAGCCAAATGACTCTCCGAGCCTGAGCCGAGCCAAGCCAAGCTCAGCTCTTGGACATCCACCATACTGTAATTTTATTACACCGAGCCGCCATAATC
>NC_063211.1:12882774-12887774 GCF_017589495.1 Alosa alosa | reverse complement strand
GGCTGTGCAATAGGGCCCTTGTGGGAATCCTTATTTGGACACTTTGGACAAACTCATCCAAAAACATTGTTTTATTGACCACAACTTTGTACATTGAACCAGTTACAATTTTTAATGATTAAACCCCTATTTGTAACTTCTAACTACATACATTTAGTTCCATCAGAGATGGTTAATTGATCCTGAATTTGTTTGTATGGATAAACAATGATTGGGGCCATGCAGACACAGTCAATTTTGTGAATGATACTTTTCTGCACCTATGTAACCTTTTTTCTAAATATTGCCACCTTTATGTATTTATTTTGTACTGGGACGTAGTAGTCCTTGACACCCTGTTATGTGATTGGACGGCCTCTGTGTCTCCAGTTCCTGCCACTCTTCTGATTGGGCCTGGGTGACGCCTGTCAGCGCACATGCTCCACTCTATGCAAGGCTGTTTCTCCTCATGTCACCACTGATTGTATAAAATACGAAAACTGTTGGAGAAAAAAGTTTGTTGTGTCTTTATTTCTATAACGTCTATTAGTTCTATTACTATTTTTATTTAAGAGAAAAACTAAATAATGAAAACTAATGAGAAACTAAATTAACATGGATGTGACGACTGGTTGCACACCTTCAAAAAGACCTGTTCCACTCTGGACATTCTTTTACCACTAAAGGTGTCAGGTAGGGTATTGCAGAAGAGTTGCATTTTTTTTTTATAAAGGGATTGTGTGATTAAGGATGCTGTCTGGCTGCAACAGGAACACCATGTGGAGAGTGGTCACCAGAGACAGGCAAAGGTTTAACTGGCCTACTTTCTGAAGGAACAAGTGCGGAAGGTGAACGTCAGTTTTAAATGAGGTCTACCTTTGTTTAACACCAGGGGGCAGTATAACTCCAAGGTGTCTTATGGAGGCAAACATCGTGTTCATTAATTATTTGGTTAACAGGGGTAACCATTCTAGTTTATGGATGTAAAAGGTAGTTATGTGAAAATCTGAAAATCATTTTTGAATAATGACTTAGGTTCAGTGAAGGTAATTTAGTTCAGATTTTCTTTCAGGGTCCATATTTTGCTGGACTATAGCATACTGACCTCAATCACAGAAATATTGTTCTGGGGACGTTTTTCGTTTCCAAGGACACGGTAGCGACAAACCAGGCAGATTAGATTCAGAATGAGTGATAAACATTATTTTAGAATAACCAATGCCATATAGCTTTGTTTTGCTAGGATAATGAAACCACTGAACTCTTCTACTGAGAGGTTTATGGGTGATATATCTGTAAACCACCTATATCCCGTTGATGTTATCTTCCGTTTTACACTTTGTATTGGGAGTGATATTTCCTGTGGTCATAATCTGCTTGACTGTGGCTTGATGTACCTCCAGCAGGGGTCATCCGTGTTCCAATTACGCACAAACCTTTTATTAGCCAGCGAAGAAAATGCAGATTTTGAATATCACCGTTATTGCTTAACAGCGGTGAACGTGCTGCTTGAAGGTAACGTGTCGGCAGCCAGCGTCCTCATCGGAGCGTTTATAGCTCGTTCAGGCAACATTTTGAGAATCCTCGGGACGCCCATATCTTCTGTTTTATCTGTTTAATAGCGCTCTGCTGACACAAGTCATAAAATCTGCTTTTTTAGCCCCCTTTTTAAATCATGACACAAACCGTGCCGGGAATTGACCCTGAGCTTTGGCAGCTGGTGTTGCAATCCCCCCGGGGAAATAGTAGTCCTGACCAATATATGACAATGATCTTTATGAGGAAGGTCACTTGTTTTAGGCACACACACAGACACACACACACACACACACACACACACACAAAGGAGTGATTGACCTTGAGAGAGAAAAAAAGAGGCAGGCACAGCTGAAGACTACGAGGCAGCATCCTTCAGACATTTCTGTGTGCATGTCCCCTACGGAGGACATTTTCTCCTGACTGCATTTTCTGTGTACCACAGTCTGTAACACACACACACACACACACACAATTAGAATATGAAGCAGGCATGTTTGCACAAACTGGGTCTCTCCTGTTCAAACTGCCTATTGGGCAAAGACATACAGAAAGACACTGAGAGAGTGACTGTGTGTGTGTGTGTGTGGCCACCACACAGTTCTGCAAGAAAACCAGACCTGCTTGACTACAGCGTGCATCTCCCTGATTCACTCACTGTGCCAGTCCTCTCCTCCTTCCACTCTCCTACACTTTGCTGGTGCCGTTCACCACTCACCTCCCTGGGCTATCGGAAACCTGAGCAGGCGATATGGTGAGTGGTTGGTTTGCCGTGGGCATAGAACCAGCGTTTTACCATCTCTCCCGTCTGCTGCAAAAATCCCTAGCCCTTCTTGCTCTCCTTTTTGTCTCTCCACTGCTGCACTGCATTATGGATGTGTGAGTTTTGAGAGGGAGAGATCACTGAAAAATCACAGATTTGTTTTTTCTTTGGAACAAACCAACGGTGTTATTTCTGAAGCTTTTCTCTGTGTGGAAGCCAAGCGATGTTGTGAGCTGCAGAGTGGCTCCTGTGTTCGATGCTTGTCAATACTTCTCCATGGACATTATTGTCATGTCACATCACTGCACTGCTGGCAAGTTCTCTATGTGTGGCAGACATCACACATTATGCATAGCTGGAACAAACACACACGCACACACACACACACATACACACACACACACACACTCTCACACGCACACACACAGACAGATTCTGCAAATAGTGTCTCAGCCCTCAGTCTACCCTGTAGGAGTAAACTAACCTAGCTAATGAGCTAAATGGTATATCCTCAGTGTGTGTGTGTGTGTGTGTGTGTGTGTGTGTTGCAGACTGTGCCTGTGAACCTGTGCAAGGGGATATTGAGAAAGGGATCTAGTGTGAGTGCGGAGTTGTGAGAGAAAGAGAGAAGTAGGAGAGACACATGATAAAATAATGAACTGAAGCTTGCATGGTCCACTGATCTATTTTTACAGCGCGGGTGCAGGAGGAAGTGGATTGGAAAGGCGATCCTGCATTATGCATGGAGCTTGAGAGCAGAGAAGGACACCATTACGCCACCCCGACAGCACAGCCTGTGTGTGTGTGTGTGTGTGTGTGTGTGTGTGAATGTTAGCCTCTCTGCTTGCCCGAACCAAAACCACACACAGGCATTTTGCCATTTTATGCCCCTGTAACCAGACATATGAATGTTGTGAATCTCCTCCCTGGTTGATATCCGATATCAAGCTTCAACAGATTTTGCCATTAAAAAAGTGTGTGAATGTCAGCTCTGGAATACTTGCCCAGTAAATATTATATGTCGCTGTAACTAGTTTCATGTAGGTGGTGAATCTGCCACCAGTGGCCTATGTGCAGCATATTGGCAAATTTTGCTGATATTTCTTTTTTCAGTGTATAAAATAACATGGACATAGGGCATCTATCATTCAGCTGTTTCCCCCCATGTTGTGTAGATAGATAGATAGATAGATAGATAGATAGATAGATACTTTATTGATCCCCAAGGAGATAGGGCAAGGAGAGAGGCATTCACACACACACACACACACACACACACAGACAGACACACACAGACACACACACACAACAAAACACACACACACACATACACACAGGATGTAGTGTATGAATACTCATATGCAGGGCGAAAACTGTATGTGCCTAACTGGGTGTTTGCATGTTTGCAGAAAGCCGTGAAACCCGCTCCATACTCTCTCTCTCTTGCTCTGTTGAGTGAGTGTAGGTAAATGTTATAATGTCACGCTTAACATAAATTACATGCTGGGAAAAGACCCCAACCCCCTGAGAAGCTCACAGAGCATTTCACATCACATTACATACATCACACACTCTCATAAAAATAGACCCTTCATGGTTTGATGCTTTCAAAAGCCAAAATGTTTTACCTTGAAGCTTAGCTTACACACGTGGGCATCCTACCACAGGCTAGAAAGATTCTGTCTACCTACGGTTGTGTTTTCATCTGAAAATAGGTGTGAAGCTGATTGTCCAAGAGCATACACTATATACGTAGCTCTAAAATTCCCTGCACCAAGGACCCTCACATGAACCGAAGTTATCAAACCCTTAATTGGCTCTAGATTGCATCTTTTGTTATAGTCCTCTCAGCAGAAACACAATACTTAGTTGGTCTGTTTCTACAGCATTCTTTAAGTACATACTTGTGAGTGAAGGACCCTGGAACATATGTGAGGGTATTAGGGCTTTGAGGAAGATGAAATGGGCTTTTTGCTGGACAGCACACGTAGTGAATTGACCAGCAGAGCCTGAGTATAGACAGCAGGGCTGGCAGAGGCAGGTGGGGCCTTAATGAAAGCCTGATGAGGATTCCGACATGAATTCGGCCGTAGCGATTAGGCCTTAATTACTGCTGGTCAGGCTGACATATTCCCAATAATTGGAAATATTCAGAGACCCTTTCTCCCTCCGAGAGACGATACAAAAGAATTACATCAAAGGCGCGTGATTAAATTGCAGACCGGGACACGGAGGAGTGACCTTCAGGCCTGCGGGGCTGAAGATGCGACATGCAAAATAGACCTGTACTCCACTCTCAGGTCTGGGGCAGAGGCCGAGCTCCAATGTGGGAGAGAGTCTCTCTCTCTCTCTCTCTCTCTTTCTCTCTTTCTCTCTCTCTCTCTCTCTCTCTGGACATCATTTTTTAGTTCAGTGCAGCACTATTTTAAAATATTCAGCCTTTTCATCAGTGCCCATTTTTTAAGCTCTAACATGAAAATTGATCATCAGCTATTCTCTTAAAAATGATGGGCCCTTAATTGTATTTCACTGAGCTCTGGGGTGTGCTATTGCAGCAAAGGATGTGAGATCTGGACCGATCATCAAATCCTCCCATCAACATTATCTTTTGAACATGCGCTCCACACGGAGAGATGGGTTTCAGAAGAGTCTGATGTTCTCTAAAAAGAAGATGACAGAGACGTAGCTGCGCTCTTTACAATCGGTTGTAAACTAGAGATAG
>NC_063211.1:12867774-12877774 GCF_017589495.1 Alosa alosa | reverse complement strand
CTTTCCCTTTCTCTCTCTCTCTCCCTCTAGCTGCAGGCTCTGCTGTTATGTCACTCATCCTCAGCTCTTCTGCCCCTCCCCCTTATGAGAGATTTCCCCTGAGAGATCCTTTGTCTAAAGAGGGTGTGCAGCTCAGTTCGTGCCAAATGTGTGCCATCGACATAGAAACGTTAAATTATCACCCGACAAGGCTCTTTGGTGACCTCACGTCTTGGTTGGTCAGTTCTGTTGTTCTTTCTGACGGAAGGCGTTGCAGGTTACATCAATTCCTATTTGATCTGCTTCCATTCGAAACAATATTATCTCTCTCCTAGACCCTTTGATGTGTAAAAATAAGTTGCTGATAAATCACCGCTGATCTTTTTTTCTCGCATGACATTAGTGGCATACAGGAGCTCATAGATTATTTAACGTTTAATTTCACTGCCCAATCACTCGATGAGGCCAAACCCATTTAAATTATATCTTTTGCTCTTGTCTGCATTTTTGTCTCCCTCGGTTCTGGTTATGAAAACCCTGTCTTTTTTGTGGAGAATTTAAAAAAGATAAATAACCAAATATAATTTTTTCAGCCTCTGTTAAAATTCATGTTCACAGACTTTGGATAATTTCACACGTAATTTAACATTTAATCTCACCAGTAAATAAGCTCTTGCCCGGGGCTTCGTCTGTTGGCCTTAGCTTGGCATTGGGGCTTACCGCTGTCTTCATTTCTCCCTCAACTCGAACCATTAGGGCTGTGAAAACTGAGAAAATGGGGCTGGTGGTCGCAGAGGCCGGACGTGTTCTTCTGCGGGATGTCTGTTTTCACGGCCGTCTCGGAATGGGGCAAAACAAACCCTGAAGACGGAGACCTTTTCCCCAGCTGTCTAATCACGGAGCGAAAGACATTAACTGTGACAGTACGCTAGTTGATGAGGGTGCCCGTTTCAATTACTTGCATTAGTTATAGATGAGAAACCGTGCGGGAATAAGCCACACACAGATACATTTGCCAAATTAATATAGTGCATGAAGCCATTTTCTTGTACCTAATTGCACCCTAATTATCCATTAGTTATTGAATTACCCTTTTATATGTAAGTCACGGCAAAAGGCTGCATAAATGGCAGATAAGTCATCAACCTGGTAACTAACACTCCTAATTGCCTCACGAAAACGAGTGAGTGAGAAAACGCGAGGGAACGAGGAGAGAGAGGGGAGGAGAGAGGGAGATTTGGGGGTATCATAGATATTCATGAGCATCTTCTATTTGTAATTAAGCTCCAAATTGCTACAAGGCACGCATTAGCTCTTTCAATAGTGTGGCACTGCACTGTCATTACGCGCGCGTCTGTGTGCTGCGTGTAAGTGTGTGGTGTGCACCCTCTGTGATATACCGCAAACTCTGAATGATTCCAACAATACAATGACACCAACGGAGGGAGGCAATATGGAAATTTCATTGTTGGGGCTTTATTGCCTATTGTTGTATGAAGAATGAGAGATGGTAATGAAAATTGTAATGCACTTCAGGGTTACATGTGAATATGTATGGGTGGGTGAGTGTGTGTGTGTTGTGTGTGTGTGTGAGACAGAGAGAGAAAGAGAGGCAGAGAGAGAGAGAGAGCGAGAGAGAGAAATTGTTCTGCAGTTTGTCCTGTGTGAGTGATGCCTTGGAAACACTTGCCTTGGAATAAGTCACCACACAGTACAGCAGAGAAAGATTCTAACTATTTATTACACATAACATTCTTAAATAAAAATGCTTCACTGAACAGTTCTTGCATAGATATATTACAATACCAATTTAAAAAAGAATTATGAAACAAACCAGTAACAAAAATAAATCTTTCTTTTTCCTTAATAAAGAACATTGTCATACTAACATCATATAATACAAATCATATCTTAAAACACTTTGTACAGCCAAAAGAAGGAGAAGAACATAAGGAAGTAAGACAGGAGCTGAAAATAGAAAGCGAGAGAGAGCGAGAGACAGAGAGAGAGAGAGAGAGAGCACATGTGATATGGGAGCAGACATAAAGCAGGTGCTGTGATGGAGGGATAGGGTGGAGGTGAAGCGGATAGACAGAGGGAATGATTCATCCACTGGAAACAGACACCTGGCATCAGCAGGATGGGATAGCGTGACATCAGCCCCCAAACCCCCCCACCCACCCCGAATCCCTCCCCAACCACCCCCCTAAACCCCCCCCAACCCACCCCCCTCATCCCCTATTCAATCCCTTAGCCCCCAGCAAGAAGCCTCCAGCATGGACAGTACGGACAGAGACCAAGCGAGAGACCAGAGAGAGAGAGAGAGAGAGAGAAAGGGGGATGGAGAGAGTAGAGAAAAGATTAGCAGGAAGCGCTAGTAAAGAAAGATGCGCTAAAAGTTATTAGTAGGTTTTGGCGATTTTTGTCGGTGTGTGTTACTCGCTGCCATTTGATATTTAGTGGAAAGCACGGCGGCCGTTTGAACAGTCACCTCACGTGCACACACACACACACACACGTTCTTAGGGGGTCTTGTCTAGTGGTCTGTACAGTCTGACTCTCCCAAACCATCCAACTGTTGTTCACTGAGATTGTGAATATTGGAGTTTGGGGTTATGGGGTGCTTTGGGGGGGTGGAAGAGGCATAAAGCCTTTTGGTGAAAGAGACCAGGTGGGGGGGTCTGGCCCACTGCTTTCACTAACCAGTGCAATCCCACAATACACCAGTGCATGGGCATCCGTCCCAGTGTTCTCAAGCTGAGGAGAGGGATGGGAGACACAGACACAGATGAGGAGGCTCGGTGACCTCCAGACATCACCCAAAACACACACCCACACACACACACACACACACACACACACACACACACACACACACACAGACACAAAGAGGTGACAACAGACAAGCTCAGAAGGCAAAATCTTTTCAAGATGCAGTGTACCCGACTCAAGGACTAATTAAGTCATCCTTTCAACCCATTTGTGTCTCTTTCTCTTTTTCTTTTCTTTCACCCTTCCATCCTGCTCCCCTTCTCCCCCTCTTCTCCCCCTCTTCTCCCCCTCCTCTCCTCTTCCTCTCCTCCTCCTCTCCTCCTCCTTCCTCCTGTGCTCCTTCTCCCTACAACTGGTTTCTGGTTGACTGTGCATCTGAATGAGCTAAGCACGAAAAAAAAAAAAAAAAAAATGTTCATGATACAGCTGCCTCAATCATCTCTAGACTAGCAGTGTACAAAGGTGCCCAGTTCAATACAGTGCAAGAACGTGAAAGCAAGCAATGTGTGGTCATTTGCCCTTCGATAATTACTTTGTTCGGAACGTTCTTGTTTTTTCTTCCCTTGAGTGCATTTCATTAAGGACAGCTGCCAAAAACCATAACAAAGTCACGGTGTGACAAAATAACATCTACTCATCCTTGTTAGCTAGGCTTTTTCCCCCGGATTTAGCTGAACTGTCAACGCTAACGTTATGAGAACAGGCAGATGCTGACTTTCCAAGGGCAAAGTCAGTTAAACCTTTTCTGTCTCAGTTTTTTTTTTGTCTATTCTACTTGAAGATGTTTACAAAACACTACAAATCTAGTAGGCTGTGTGTGCATGTACATTTTATATCCCCTTCCTGTTTGTCTGAGGCTGGGTTAGGCAGACATTCAGAAAAATTTCATTGACAGGTTCCAGGCAAGATAAAACAACTCAACTGTCCGTGTGTGTTAACAGCAGAACTACTTCATGGCCCCTTCGATTGGTATGGCAGCAATTCGCCCCACAGACAGACACACTCACACACAACACACACACACGCACCCAAATAACTGGAGCCCATGGGGCTAGAGCATCTGCGGGGGATGGTTGTCGATTTGTTTATCCTTTCTTTCTTTCTTTCTTTCTTTCTCTCTTTTTTTTACATAGTCGCAAGAGCCCTGGGTTTTCTGGTGACCTTGTGTCTTTGTTATTTTTCATGCCGCTAATGCGGCCTGTGGAGACTCCGAGGGAAGGAAGCGGACACCTTTGGCCACAGCAGTGAAATTGAGTGTGTCGGGCACCGGCGATACAATCTTGTGGTCAGCATTAAACGCGGGGCGAGCAGGCCCTCGTGTGGTCTCACTCTGTTCCACTCCATTGGAGAACTGACCAGGGCTGACCACCGGCTGGGAGCTCGCCATATCACTTCCTCGTTACCCAGACATCCCTGCTGTCAGAGGTCCCGTTCCCATTGGCCGGTTTGCCCCGGCCAATCGGGTGGCTGAAATGAGGGAACCTGAAGGAAAGGGGGAGGGATGGGGTGAGGAGAGGAGAGGAGAGGAAAGAGGGGGGGAGTAGGAAGAGAGGGAGGAGTAGGCTGGTGCATGTTGACAGATGACTGAACAGCAAGAGCTTTTGCTAAAAATATGACAGCGTGGTTTGGAGTGCCACATCAAGCACACTTCTCCTTTTTTCTCTCTCTCTAACCCTTGCTTTTCCCTCCCTTTTCTCACAGGCATGAGATGGCGATGGGTCAAAAATGAAAGCAAATACCATGAACAAATGGACGCCCTGACTGGGCTGTGCTCACAATTCTAATGTTGTGTCATCACCGTCAGATTTGCTTCAGTCATACCCACTTAACACCACTCAGTCGCTGCGGCAGGCCAGCACCTCAGGGGGTATATTTCTAGAGAGCAAAAAAAGACATGTGCCAATTGGCTCCGACCACCTTGACATTTATTTTTGAGCCGTGATTGGTCCATCTGTGTCGTTCCGAGCCTGTATTGGCCCATCTGTAGGACTCTGGCACTTGGGCAGAACTGGCTTTAGGCATCTCTGGAATTCCTCTGTAGGATCACATTCCGAATCCAGTCCAAACTGAACACAGTCCAGTTTTTCAGGCTATACTGCGCAACCAGTCAAACCGGTCTTAAATGATGCCATATTGGACCCTTCTGGGCATTGGTGTATTCAGATATTTCCAATTTGCCGATCGTCTATGTAAATGCTGAGATAAAACTGGGCACAAATCTTCTCTTTCTTCTTCTTTTAAACTCTCTTTTGGTATATACCCCTTTCATGACCAACATTGCACTGCTCAACTTGGGCAGGAGTCATGCACAGACAGACACACAGACGGAGACACAAACTTGACAGACAAACAGACAGTACATTCACAAACACTTTCTGTTCAAAGTGCCACTGAAACCCCTCTTGATTGTACACGGTCAGGGTAGATAACCATCCCCTATCACCTCAGGGAAAGAAAAAAAAAATCGTAAACAAAAACCAAACACCATGGACTTTCCTCATATACATCGTTAAGCCATTGTCTACTGTACTTGCTGTGTCACACACTAGAAAAATAAAGACACTGAGAGAGCCACTTCCTGTGTGGACATCAGCTATGGTGGAACATGGGTGCCATTAGAATGCATTAGAAAGTGTTTCAAACTAATGCTCCAAGAAGTGGAGGCAGATGTTTTGTCTACATATCCCAATGGGTCTCGCAGGACCCAGGTTGAGACAAAACAATGACAAACCAACTGCTGTCTCTAGTCATGAGGTGTCACTGACAGCGTGGTCACACAATTGTATGACGCACTGTGTGACCAGTTCTAATGGGTGGAGGGTTTAAGCTGGTCCATTTGGGTGGGGTGGGGAGGCTTAAGAATGCTGCCTTCTCATTAGTCTGTTTTGAGAAGAAAGGGGAGCCGATATGACAATGCTGTTGTTGGAAAGCCCAAAGGGACACTGTTCTGGGGGTTGGGGTAGGGGTGGAGGGTGGCTCCAGTAGTTGCCAAAGTGGTAGTGACAAAAAAAGATAGGGTTGGGGGGGGACATTGCAATAGCAAAAGGGGCCTTCTTTGCTAGTTGGCTTTCCATTTCGGAGTTCACAAAATCTTTTTTTACCCCCGCTGGGTGGATTTTGGCGCGACGGCTGGCTGTGGTGGGCTTTCGCAAAGCTTGTGCATATGGCAAATTTTTTTCTTTCTTCTTCTTCTGTGCACGTCCATTCCACAATGAAGTTCATAAAAGCAGGGGAGAAAAGTTATGCTTTTTTTTTTTTTTTAGTTAAGACATAGTAGTTCCAAACGAGATTCTTTTTTTTTTTTTTTTTTCATAGAATATAAAAGGTCCAAAAGTGTCGCTGCGCAGCTTCTAAGTGGCCAAAAAAGAGAGGGAGAGAGGAAAGAAAGGACAGAGAGAGAGAGATACAGTCTTCAGAGGAAGGTGTGTGAGCCCACAAGTGGGCTGGTGTCCGCACAGAGCACTAAAGTGAGCGGTTCTCCCATTTTGGTCTCAGATTCTGAATGTCAACATTCCTCGTGGACGAGTCACCATGCCTCTCGAAACTAGCAACCATCCTCGCACGAGTGTAAGTGCAAAGTGCCGTGGGGGGAGGGGGGTGCCGGATGCATACCAGCCTAAGCACGGGTGTGTTTACTCGGGCAAACACGAAACCACGGATGTGTCCTTCGCTGATAGGTGCAGGCAGGCTCTTTTTAAACGCGGTCTCTCGGGGTCCGTTAGTTAAAAATAAGAACCGAGTGTTGCGTGATTAGAACGCACGCCGTTGTTGCTTGGCAGTACCTGATCCCCATGGCTCAGACTCGGCTGCTGCGGGTGGCCACACTGACGCAACATGGCTTCCATCTGTTGCTCCTCTCCTAGAAAGAAGTCTTTGGCCAAAACAAAAAAAAAGAAAGGAGAGAAAAAAAAAACAACCACAACAGCCATACGAACTGATCAGAGACCAGTTGAACAGCCATGTGAGCTGATCGGAGACTAGCTCAACAGGCTACAAGCTGATCGGAGACCAGTTTAACAGCCATGTGAGCTGATCAGAGACCAGTTTAACAGCCATTAGAGCTGATCGGAGGCCAGTTCATCAGCCATTTCAGCTGATCAGTATTTGTTTCGTGAGCAGATGATCAGTTAGCAATTCTTGTGTTTTCAGCCTTTTGTTTTGGCGTCTGAACCCCAAAATCAAAGAATATGTTTCAGTTTTTGTCGTTGGGTCTTTTTTTTTCTCTCAAGATGGGGCCAGGATCATTGTTCATTTCATAAGTCACACCTCACTCTCTCTCTCTCTCTCTCTCTCTTATAGTCTTAATCTTCCTCTCTCCTCTCCCTCGTCTCTTCTTTTCTCCTCGTTCTCTCACTCTTTCCCCCCGTTCTTCTTCTACCGTCCTCAGATGTGCCTCTTCATGTGTAGTGCCAAGTGGTCCGATCGCGAGAAACACCTACAGAGAGAATAGGATAGACAGATTTGGGGAAAGGATAGAGAGGGGGAGAGAAAAAGACAAAACAGGAGTCAATAATGGTACGCTACGTTATCTTATGCATGTTACAAACTCACTGAAGAGCTCGGGACATGTGCAACGTACAGCAGACGGTGACTTTTGATTTTGCACATGCAAATATAGCCATGTGTCGAGAGCGAGAGAACACTCCAAAGCTCTGGTGTCGTCGCCACGGAGACCGCCTGTCTGTCTGTCAACCGCTATGCTGTTGCTATGCTAATGTCTGCATAATTCCAAAGCGAAAAAAAAAAAAAAATTGCGAATGGAATTGACTTTTTTTTTTAACCCCCTTCTCATTTTTTAAAGAACTGCAGCTGGGGTGTGAATGGAAATGGACGCCCCCAAATGGGCCTCTCCAAATGAGTCTGTTGACACACAAACATTCTCTTCAGCTGTTTATTAAAAATGATGGACCAGCGAGAGCTGACGAGCTGAAAAGTGTTTGATCTCCTCTCGCCATGAATTTCAACACCGTAAAAGGTAGGGGGAGCTTTTTGGAGGAGCACACGGCGCAACGAGCACAAATCCAAGCTGCTGAGCTGAGTATCTGAGTGTTATTCCTAAAGATTTTGCAGACGCTGATGCCATGTAGTGGTAGCCAAAAGACACCTGTCCACACACATAATACTGCTCCAGAAAGGTTTGTTGATTGTCCTTTGCTGACCATTTCTTATTTTATGCAGTTATTGTAGCTATACTGAATTAGCTGCTTCTCATGTTGAAATGTACTTGCTTGTGTCCAGAGTTGTGAAACGTGGCAATGAACAGTTCACCAACTTCCCCAACTTTTTTAACTAGAAAGCTCAGTTACCAAATCTCTTAGGCGGATTATATGGGGGATCAAATCTTAATCTTGTGTTTACTTTAGTCTGAAGGCTGAGCTGATTTTTTAGTTGGAGGCCTGATCACGGTTGCTGTGTTCACGGTCCCTCATGCATCATTAGCCATGAGGAAAACCTGATCCTGAATCAGTGCTTTTACAGTGAAAGGTGTCATGTATTAAGACCCACACCATATGCCACATGCAAACTGACCAAAGCTTTAAATGTGAACACATGGCAGTCCAGGTCACATGACGCTCTTGTCTTACGGTGGCTGCCTGGACTTAAGAAGGAAAAGTGACTGTGGTGAGGGGTTTGAGTGTGTGTCTAAGTGGTACTTTGAGGTTGATGTGTGTGTGTGTTTGTGTGTGTGTGTGTGTGTGTGTGTGTGTGTGTGTGTGTGTGTGTGTGTGTGTGTGTGTGTGTGTAAGGGGGTGTTTTTTAGGACAGATGGCACAGTGAGCCCATGCCAGAGGCTGTCTCACCAGCTGCACCCCCCCCCCCCCTTCACCCCCGTCCTCGTCACCACCCCTCTCCTGTCGCTCGGCGGGGGGTCGGCAAGTGCGGCACAGCCGAGCAGGCGCGCAGCGCCAGGAGCCCCGGGGCCGACCCGGCTGCAAACTGTGCGCCCCGGCCGCTACTGTATTTACTGTTCCACGCGCTCGCTCCGCTCCCCATGCTGTTCCCCTCCAGTGGCCAAACTCACCCCACCCACCCCACCACCACCACCACCACCCCTCTGTACTCACATTCTAATGCTAATCCGTACCCCCCCCTCCCCCCTCAATCCTGGCCCCCAATCCACCTCCCAGCACCGCCACCTCCTCCACCACCACCACCCCACCCTCCTGACTGCACAACAATGGTGTCCCAGGGGATCGGGGAACAGCTTGGATCACAAGGGAAGGGAGGGGCCTGCGGTTTGATGTAGACACTCCACGCGCTAATCAGCGTGAAGGAGCCTTTTTTGTTGTTGTTATTGTGTGTGTGTGTGTGTCTGTCTCTGTGTGTGTGTGTGTGTGTGTGTGTGTGAGTGTAAATGTGTGTGTGTGCTGTTGCTTTTCTCTGCACGCGCGTGTACATCAAAAGGAGGATGAGTTAAGATTAACTCTGCGACAGGCCTCACGCCCCGTGGCGGATGCCGGGAGGAACTGGAGATGCAGAGGGGAACAGGGGATGAGAGACGGGAGAGAGGAGAGGATCCCCCCCCCCCCCCCCCCCCCCCACACAGCCTCCCTCCCACCCGATTCCCCTGAATGACGTGCGTGTGTGTGTGCGTCTATGTGTGTGTGTGTGTGTGTCCGCCTCAGGTGCAGCGGTGACGCGAGGGACAAAAGGGGGCTCACGGCTCATCGACTTGCGCTGTTCATCTGTCTTTTCTACTCCGCACTTCACTTCTTCTTTTTGGGGGGGTGGGTGAGAGGGGGGGTCTGGAGGGGAAGGGGCACGGTTGATGGGTTGGGACGAAGGGGGCATCAATCAGAGCCCAGAGCCCAGGTGTTCTTCCTTAGCAACCTAGTGAGTGACGAGGTGAGGGACATCTGATCCTATACATCATTAGATTAACACTGCACTGAAAGGGGGAGTCTTGAAATAAAGGAAGCATTAAAAGTGCTCAAACTAATTCCAGAGTTTACTCAGCTGTCACTCCAGATGCTTTTTTTAGTTTGCGCTATTTACTTGAGTTTGTATTTGTTTATTTGTTTTGTAGGTTCTGCTTTCGGGATAATTTATTCTTTACACAGGAGCGAGCTTGGCAGTCGATACAGAAAATAGCTCTGTCCAGTAAGTAACTAAGTGTGGAGTCAGTCATTGGGAGGTATTTCTGGCCTCAAGTGCCTGGTTAGACAGGAATTTGCTGTGGCATCAAGAGATAGGGAACGTCAGTAAGGGTGTCAGCAAGGCTAAGCAATCTATCACTCAACGCTGGAGA
>NC_063211.1:12850274-12862774 GCF_017589495.1 Alosa alosa | reverse complement strand
TGTGTGTGTGTGTGTGTGTGTGTGTATGTGTAGTGGGCACATTATCCACATATAGTCTGTGTGTGTGTGTGTCTGTATGTGTGTGTGTGTGTGTGTGTGTGTGTGTGTGTGTGTGTGTGTGTGTGTGTGTGTGTGTGTGTGTGTGTGGGTACTATGTTATGCCCGATGTCCAACACCCTTACCTGTGTGTGTCCTTTGGTGCGCCTTCAGATGGGAGCTCTTGGTGTAAACCTTCCGGCAGCCGTTGAACTGGCAGCGGTGCACCCTCTTCTTGTTCTCGGGGACCTCCCCTCCTCCAGTGGCCACCGTTCCACCTCCGGACCCCGGGCAGGCGCCTGCCTCGCCCCCGTCATCGCCACCACCACCGCCACCTCCGCCGCCGGACCCCAGCCGGGCGTGGGCCAGAGGCAACGCGTGGGCAGCCACCAGCTTGGCGGCGCTGAGGCCCACTTTGCGCGCCACCAGCTTGAGCGTGAGCGTGCCGTCCGCCGAGGCGCTGAGGGTCTGCGCGGCTGCCGGCTTGACCAGGTGACGGCCCAGCTCCGGGGAGGAGGGCGGCGTCAGCGAGGTGACGGCGCTCAGCTGCGCCGCGTTGACCCCTCCGGAACCGGAACTGGCCCCCGCCGCCACTGCCGCCGCCCGAGGGTCCGGGCTCTGGGTGCCGGACGGTGGCGATGGGTGCTCCCGCTCCCGAGGCGGGCTGAGAAGCGGCGGAGGGGGGCTGGGCGGCTCGGCCAGACCGGGCAGCAGCGGGTCAGTGAGCTCCTCCTCGCTGTCGGACTTAGAAAAGGACGGGGTGAGCAGGCTGTCCAGCTCCTCGTCAAAGAGCTCCGAGAGACGTTTGGGTTCCGTCTGCAGGTAGCGCTCCAGCTCCAGGCAAGTCTGACCAAGAGAAAACAGGCGACGAACAGGTTAGATGGGAGATCCACTCACCGCTTGGCATCACAGTTAGGCATCAAGGGCTTGTCCACTCAACAAGTCAACAAGAGCTACACAGCTCAAAAGTTTGTCTGGTTGGATACACATTTTCCTAAGTTCAGTGCCTTGTCAAATATCCAACAAATTACTTGAAAAAACCTGCAGTTGGATTGACACGTGAAACAAACTAGTAACTTCACAACCAGTGATTAAAACTTGCCACTTCCGATGCCAAAATTGAAGACCAAGGAAGGCCCGAGAGCTTATGTAAAGAACTCTTCTCCAGTAATTGAAGTTGCTTAAGATAAAAAACGAAATGCAAAATGACTAAATGTCAGCGGGCTAGTCCCCTTGCCACCGGTGCATCTGCAGAGCACATACTGTGGGAGGATTTCACCGGTGAAGGAGATAAATCTCAAATCCCCAAATCCGACCGACACCATCCATTTGCATTCCCCTTAATCAGGTCATTCTTCAGCGCATATTTATGTACATTTCTGTTCGGGATTTGGGAAGGTGAGCGAGTCTCCTTAAAAAAAGCATTCATCAGCTTCAGTCACCTGCTTTTAGTCCACCTGTTCCTAATTCCCCTGACCTAGTTAGATGTTATTTACAGAATGCCGTCGCTGGGCTCGCCGCGGGTGCGCTAACTAGCACCACCTCACGTCGGGCTACAAATATGTATCTGTGGCACCTCGATTCATTCGCCACGTGCCGTTTATTTTCCTCTCTCTCCACCTCCTCTGTTTCTGCTAACCGCGGCCCTTGACTGCGAGCAGACAGAATGTCTCTATTCCATATTACCTGCTTGGGCAGGTCTTCAGAGATGGATGCTTAGGTGGTGATAGATGACTGTGGATAGACTAGGGGACCCACCGGAGCTGGTGGCTGCGTTCTGTGCTGGCCTGGATTTCACGCCGCTCCGCCCTTTATGGCGGGAAATAGCTCCTTATTGTGCGGCGATATGGATCAGGCTGGGCTATAAAGCCATCAGTGTCGGGTCATTTCTTTTGAATGGTCCCCCTATCTCCATCACCACCACCAGTTCCCGCACCCCTCCACCCTTACCCAAACTCCTTACGTTCCTCCTTAATTCGAGCTGAACACCTGGAGAGGGAGCCTATACCGTCGTCTTCTGCCTGGAGACGGGCAGACTAAACGCCGCCATAGAGCGTTTGTGTCCTTTCATGCTTCGCGTGAACGTGAGTGTGGCTGGCATCGTTGTCGTGGTCTTGTCGCCTGCTAAATGATTTTGACTGCTGAACTGGGCCGCGAAGAGAGAGAAAAAAAACATCTTTCATCTTCCTATTCCACACTCCTGTCTCCCTCCATACACACACACACACACATACACACACACACACACACACACTCACAGACACACACACACACACACCTCACACCACATCGAAATTTGATTTCATTAGGGGATTTGTCCATTTCACAAAATGGTGGCTGACATAAATAGTTTCATTATGAGATGAGAGCAGTTCCTTTCAAGACAAACTCCCACCTTTTATTTGCATCCGTGGTTCACACCTCATACCAATGCAAGCGTCTGTTGCTAGGCAATGGGAGTTTGCCTTTCAGTGTCCCCCATCCCCCCCACCCCCATTTCTTGCTCGCATTTTTTTTTCTTCCTTTACAGCAAAAGAATGTCAGCGCTTTGCAAAAGGAGTTGAAAGCATTTGCATATAAACATCTAATTCAAAGGCTTTCCAGGAAAGCCATGTAAACAAGAGAGTGAGCAATAGGGAGAGAGAGGAGACAGAGACAGCGTCTCACAATGCGCTCCATTTCTGCTCTTCTCCGTCTCACTTTTTCCTTCCAGGGGGCTTAGGGGAGTCTGCACGCTTGTTTATTCCACGTCTCGTTCCCGCATGATGGAGAGCGGGCGTCAGCGCACCTGCAAATTGGAGCGCGTCCATCTCAGCCTGATTACTGCAGCCACTGAAGATGATGCACATCGTTAATCAGTGGCTTCCTATAAGGGTGGACAGAGAGTTCTGGATCTTGGGTTACAATGCAAACTAAGCTCCTTATTTTTTTTCTCTCTCTCTCATTCTAGCCGTTTATCTCTCTCTCTCTCTCTCTCTCTCTCTACTCTTGTGCAGTTTGTCAATGCACCATGAGCTGATGAGCAATTAGCCACTCAAATGACCCAGCAAAGAAAGACTCTTGATTCAGTTAAACTGCTGGAGGGCAGTGTGTATGTGCCACTGTGTATGTGTGTGTGCATTTGTGTGTGTGTGTGTCTGTCTGTGTCTGTGAGAGAGAGAGAGAAGAGAGATAGAGATAGAGATAGAGATAGAGATAGAGGGAGAGATAGAGATAGAGATAGAGAGAGAGAGAGAGATAGAGAGAGACATATCTCTGTTGGGAGGTGGGAGGGAATTTGCATTAATGTACACCTTTCTGAGTGTATATTATTTTGCTCATATGTATCATACATTCTCATGTATTTTACACATTTACGTGTGTGTGCGTGTGTGTGTGTGTGTGTGTGTGTGTGTGTGTGTGTGTGTGTGTGTATGTGTGTGTGTGTATATGTGAGTGGTTCTTCCTGTGGGCGAATATGATCTGCATTTATGTAAGTATGTGGGCTGCCTGTGCATTAAGGTCCAAGTGTGAGAGCATGTGTATGTGCATGAGCATGCCTATGGCTGTGTTGAAGAGTGTCTGTGCGCTGTGTGTGTTTGAGATGTATGGAAGTATGGATGCTGTAGGCATTAGACAGTGTGTCACTCGGCGTGTGTGTGTGACTAGGTGAAATATGTCACACACTGTGTGTGGTCTCTATTTGTGTCCAAGCATATGCGTGTATGTCGTATATGTGTATGTGTGTGTGTGTGTGTGTGTGTGTGGTCTCTGTTTGTATGTCCAAGCATATCTGTGTGTGTGTGTGTGTGTGTGTGTGTGTGTGTGTGTGAGTAAAAGTGTGGTGTGGAGTACAAGTGCCTGAATAATCCTCCACCCCCCTCGTCTTGGTTCAAGCCGATATGGAGCACTGACATTTAAAGCGAATCCTCTCTGCAGGCGACTCGCCACTGACACGGAGGGGGTGTGTGTGTGTGTGTGTGCGCGCGTGTGTGTGTGTCGTAGCGGCCTGGTGCCCCCCCAGGCCTCGCGGTCAGCCGTGTCAGGTCGCCCCGGTGTTCGACTGTCGAGCGTGTGTGACAGCAAACTGGCAGAATGGGGGTTTGGGGGTGTGTGTGTGTGTGTGTGTGTGTGTGACAAGGAAAAGGGCAGACGAGGGTTCAGCGAGGGTGTGTGACAAGCGAAGGGGACCAGACGGCATGTATTTCACACACACACACACACACACATGCAGGCATGCACATACACATACACGAACACACACACACACACACACACATATATATAGTTGCTTTTGGAGGTTAGGTATATACAGTATATGCGTTAAAGTGTTAATGTGTTCAGACAGGAATGGTGTGCAAACGTGTATGTGTATGATTTCCAGGGTGGATTTTGGCGCGTCGGTATGTATGTAGTGCTTTTGGGTGTAATGTGTATATAGTATAGTATAGCAAGTAACTTCCAGGAGGTCTAAGGTATGTCTGAGTGTGAAGCGTCTGAAATGTATGTAGAGCTGCAGTACTGCTATATGTGTGTGTTTAAATGTGTATCGAAGCCTTTGTCGAACCATACAGTAGCTATCTTGGTCAAGTCATAAAGGTGTATAGATAGTGATGTCTGTGTGTGTGTGTGTGTGTGTGTGTGTGTGTGTGTATATATCTGTGTGTACTGTGTGTGTGTGTGTGTGTGTGTGTGTGTGTGTGTGTGTGTGTGTACTATGTATGTCTGAAATGTGTGTGAGCGAGCTGGGCATGCGCTAGCTGACCGGGCCTTTTCTCCTCCCTTATCTCACCCAGACGTTTCTCTCTCTCTCTCTCTCTCTCTCTCTCTCTCTCTCTCTCTCTCTCTCTCCTCTCTCTCTCTCTCTCTCTCTCTCTCTCTCTCTCCCTCACCCCCACCCCCATCCCCATCCCCCTATCTCTATCCCCCTAGCCTCTGAGGTAGTGACATTCAGCGGGTATTGTTACAGAAATATGGCAGTAGATTCAATTCACCAATTTGGGTGTGTGTCTGTGCCTCTACTTGTGTGTGTGTGTGTGTGTGTGTGTGTGTGTGTGTGTGTGTGTGTGTGTGTGTGTGTGTGTGTGTGTGTGTGTGTGTGTGTGTGTGTGTGTGTGTGTATGTGTGTGTGTGTTAGTGTGCTTAGAAAT
Source organism: Alosa alosa (assembly GCF_017589495.1). Lineage (NCBI taxonomy): Eukaryota > Metazoa > Chordata > Actinopteri > Clupeiformes > Clupeidae > Alosa > Alosa alosa. Next base: position 12,857,609 of record NC_063211.1, on the reverse strand, counting down.
AAGACTCAGTCAGTGTGTCTGTGTGTGTGTGCTTGTGTGTGTCTCAATATATGAAAGCCAATGTGAGTTATGACGATCAGGGTTTTGATATCCGAGTTCAAATGAGTTACCACTGGGCGGTAGTGAGCTGACTGAAATCTGAGACCGTTAATCAGTTGTGAGTGAGATGGAAAGCAATAAGCTTCCTCAGTAATCCCACAAGAGAGGAGGAGGCAAACACATAAAAAATGTAGTAGGATTTTTATCACTTCATCATAAAAAAAAACAGTAACATGAATAGTCTTTTGTCACTTCACCATTTGTGTCTTGATCTTGGAGTTGGTCTAAAACTGGTATTTAAGTGGAGATGGCTCATATAGAATTAGTAAAAGGAGCAGCAACCCATATCTCCTCGAATATTCCAAGACATCCCTTGCTGTGGTGAAAATTGCACTTGCACAGCAGCTGTGGCGCCAATTTGGAAGAGCAATGGCTTAATTGGGGCACACACACACACACACACACACACACACACACACACATACACACACACACACAAACACACACACACACACACACAAGCTAATAAAAAGAGGCCAGGTGACTAACCTTCAAATCTTCTGCTAAGAACTCTTCCCCCATTTCCCCTCTGTTCTGCGTCACCTGTTCCCGTATGAAAACGGAGCCAAACATTGATCTGAACCAGAGTCGGCGCTCGAGCAGGTCTGTCTAACAGTGAGTCATCAGGTGACGCTCACGCTCCGCCACAGCTATCATAACAAAGCCTTCGGGGGGCTAAGGCTTGGACGTGGACGCCGTCACGAACGCGGCAGACAGGCTTTGAAATCCACGGCCGAACCGTAAGGGGAAGAGGTTGTGGTCACAGACAATAGGTGGATTGTCCACCGCCACACCTAGCGCAAACAATGACGGGAGCGTCCGCCTTGCTGTCTTTCACACAAAACGCACGTACAAATACATGTGCTGTCTTCCCCCACACACACACACATCTAACCATTTAACTCTGTGTTTGTGTGCACACAAACGTCCAAGCCCAGCACACACATGCACACTCACTTTCAAAAAAATCTAATTATCTGAGAGCATCGGAGTGGAGAGGAAGCCTTCGTGGACCCCTTGTTGACATTTCACACCGCAAAACAGAGAAGCTCCTGTCAAGCCGCCCTGGATCGCCTCTGATAAAGTGACTCATCTATGACTGAGCCCGGCAGCCTGAACAGCTGAGAATATGAGAGTGTGAAATATGAAACACGCTCGTGTCAATCACGCGACAGGGCATGTTTCTCTCTCCCTCTCCCTGTGTTTTTCCCCTCTCTCTCTCTCTCTCTCACCTCCCCTTCCTACTCTCTCTTTCTTCATTTCTCTCTGTCCGTCTCTCTCCACTGAGTGGTGTAATACACAGCCCAAGAAGGAGCAGATCTAACAGGGGCCTGCTGAGCAATTATCCCTCCGTCTCACTCTCCGTCCCAACACCTGTGACACCATGCCGTTCTTGCTCTTCCATCTTAGCGCCTCAGTTGCCGGGCCATTCCATTAGCTCTAGTCCCCCCCCCCCCTTGCCCCGGCCCTGGCCCCGCCCCCTCAGGCTGCACCCCAGTTCATCACATTAGTCTTGCCCTTTCAGCTAGACGTCATCCGGCGCTGAGCAGTCGGCTAGCCTAGCTCTGGGGCACTGCTAATTCAGCCTTTTACACAGGTCTCTGGCCACAGTGCTGCGCGGGCCCATTATGTTGGCCAAGCCTATTAGATAGTTTCTCAGCACTCTGCTCTTTGCTGTCCCATTCACTCTCTGGCACAGACACACACACACTCTCTCTCTCTCTCTCTCTCTCTCTTTCTCTCACACACACACACGCGCGCACACACACACAGAGACACACAAATCAAACCACAATTAGTCAAGTAGACAGACAGACATACACAACACAACACACACACACACACACACAAATCAAACCACAATTAGTCAAGTAGACAGACAGACATACACAACACAACACATACACACACAAATCAAACCACAATTAGTCAAGCAAACAGACAGACACACATACACAACACATTTACACACACACACACACATACACTTCATTTCCACCCTGTCATGGTCTAGTCTATATGCCCCTGCGCCACACAAGCCAATTAGCATCAGAATGCTACCTCCCACAGGCAGATAGCAGCCAAGCCTAATAAAAAAGTGGTTATAAAAATGAATGAATAGCCCATAGTCACCCAGCAGACGGATAAAATGCAAACAGCTGTTAAGTGAGATGAGGCAGATATGGCCTATTAATTTTGGGGGTGATTTAGGGGTCCTCCCTCTCCTGGCCCCTGGCCATCAGTGCCAAAGTGCAGCAACAGCTTCCAGAAAGCGATGGGCACAGCGGGGTTATTTGTCAAGTCAGGTGCTTGTCCTCCAGCACACTGCATTTGTCAATGCCCCCCCCCACACACACACACTTCCCCCCTCCCCCAACTCCCAACCATCCCCAAAAAGTGCTTGCAGCCACCACGATCCATTTCTGTGATGTCAACGGAGCTGTGTACTGCTAGATTCCAATCTCCCGCAACTGATAGCAAAATTGGTTGCAGGAGCGGGTGGCGATAAATACGCCTCGCGCAGACATTTATATATATATTTTTTTTTTCACCACACAATATAGTTGTACACACAACTGCACGCTACATGCACTCAATGCGAATTAAATGTGCATGTGGATAAGCATTCGTCTTCCTTATCCTTGACCGATCTTTCAGCCATTTGACCTTCAGCCACTGTCCCATCATAAGCATTCACATCACACGTTGGCAGCTTAAGGCTGCCTAATTAGTGTTCCAGAGCAAACAAGAAGGAGGGTCACTGGCGGGCACTAGGCACAGTCTTAGAACCCCCATCATTTGCATTGAGGAGAGTCAAGAGGCTTCTGAACGCCCCACTCCCCCCACTACAACCCAGCATAACATTTAGGAGCAATCAGTGAATGTTATGTTCACAGTGGCTCTTGACTGATGAGTCTATGGAGTGATGCCTATCCAGACACTCATTCGAGCCGATCATTGATCGGAGATGGGCCCATCAGTCAGTAGGGGACACACAAATGACCACCTGCCAGCGGTTTGATTCAGGCGGGAGGGAGAGAGAGAGAGATGGGTGGCTAGGCTGGTTGGATGGGCTGGCTGGCTGTCTGTCTGGACCCTGCAACCTCCACCACCACCTCCACCGCCACCCCCACCCTTGCCTGGTGGTAGCCAATCGATACGCAGGAGGGTAGGAAATGATGGGGCGGCAAGTGAGCTCATCAGGGCTGGCCCTCACGACTCGTAGAACCGGGGATTTACAACCGGCCCGGCCAGTGCCTAAAAATAATTCCACCTACACACACGGCACTCTCCTTCTCTCTCTCCCACACACACACACACACACACACACACACACACCGACATATGCTCCCACAGACACACTGGCCCATACACACAAATACACAGTACACACTCACACACACTTAGGCAGCCAGCTACTTGGATACAAGGGCAAAGACGGCAGCCGGCATGTTGTTTAAAGGCCGTTTAAAGGACACGCGGAACGAGCCAAGCTGAGCGCTCCGCTGCCCCCGGATAAAAGAGCACATCAGCGATGCCTGCACAAAACCACACTTCACAGGCCTTCCAAATTCCTCAATTTAATGCAATTGATTTAAATGTAACAACACGCAGCAGAGGGCCCACTCTTGTGCAGTTGCCGAGGCAGTAGGGCTTGATGTGAGCTGATGCTTAGTGACACCGTTAAGCAGCCGTAAAAGCAGAGCCGGCCTTGTGAAATGAATCCTGGGAAGGTCTGTTGACACAAGCACTAATCGGGCCACAGGGCAGAAGGAAGCCTAACAATAAGCCCTTGGCTAAAGATATTATTGCCTCAACAGCCAAGCAAATTTGTCATCTGCCTATTGACGAATGGTTTTGTCCTTTTCGAGCTGCATCCCACCAGCAACCCCTCTTCGCCCCACTGTATGTTGTATAAGCGTTGCGATGATAAGGGGATAGGAAACGATGGCTTAATTACGTGCATGCTTATCAGGTTGGCGGCAAGCCTCCGTAATATAATCCTATTCGTTACGAAAATCGCACGCGAGTTACCTGACGCAGCTCATTTTTGGACGACGCGCCCGTTTTTTTTCTCTTTCTCCCCCCTCTGTTTCCACAGCTGATAAGTGACAGGCGAGACTACATCTGCTCCGACATAACACCAATTAAGGAATCGCAGTTCTGCACACAGACCCTCACTGCTTTTCACAAGCCAAAAAGCCAATAAACACCCGCGCCGCCCCCTCCCAATATTGCTATCATCTCAAGCTCCCCCATGCACGGCCCTAAAGGGAGAACGAGTACCGTAATTAGCCATAAAACAGCGCCGCGGATGCCAGCAGATCAATCAGGGCATGGCCATTTGAAATTAGGGATGGGGGGGGGGGGGGTGAGGCTAGGGGAAGGGGAAGGGGGGGGGGACAGATTGGAGGGGCCGTATTTGCCGTCGTTTGGATCCCTGCTGAGGCTTCCTCCCCCCCCCATATTCCATATTCTGTTTCACATTAATTTTGAGGACATATAGAATTTGTTTTCATAGCTGCATCACATGCATTGTGGATGGTGCGCTTGGTTGTCCACAGTTGCACTAAAGGGCTCTGAATTTGTTCCCCAGGCTTTAATCACTTTAAGAAGTAAACACATCCACCTTCATAACACACACATGCTTATCTGAAACCAATATTATTAAAATGACATATGGGGTATAATAAATGACTAACACATGCACGTGTTTAAACATAATTTGGCCGTGAAAAGCCACGATGAAAAATAGTCATCTCAGGAACATGACACCGCCTTTTATTCAATGATATATTATTACATAACAGACTGGTATATGCCATCTGTTCAAATGACAAGTTTAATGATTTAACATTGTTTTTTTTGCTTTGAGTTCTTCCCTAAATGGATCCCATTATAAATTGGCACTATGCTGAGCATTATCTCTTCGCGAGTTTGTAGTTTTTGCAGTGCAATTCAAATATGCTTATTAAACTGCCATCTCAGACAATAAAGAGCCCACTGGCTAATTTATCTGGCAGGATGGAATACATGAATATGGCCTAATTTTTCTCGGCTCAACTGACACCGCAGTCCTCCTTATCCATTTTCCCAGTTGCACGTTGGGGTGCTAAAACCAACCCAGGTTAGAGGTCATTCACTCGGACACAGAGTTTGACCCAGACACTACATCAGCAAAGCCACGTCAAGCGTGCAGTGTCCTCTTTGTCCACGCTGTGACCTTGCTCCGCGCTCCCTGCGTTCACCCTGCTCACTCAGCCTCTGTGCTAAGTGCAGATCTACTGCCTGCTGCCTGGTGGGTGAGAGAGTGCACAGGAGTTGGAATTTGAATTTCGACTCTCCCCCAGCAATTCTGATTTGATAAGACTCACCACCGAAAAACGCGGAAAAAAAGAAAAAAAAAGAGGGAGAGAAAAAACGCTGGTAAAATCTGCATGTGAAAAAAAAGTGTGAAAGCTTAATCTCACGTTACAAAAGGGGGGGAAAAAAACAACATCAGAATTCCGGAAGCCAGATCCCGTGGTGCTCAACAAAAGCCAGCCCACTGTATTTTCGATGATTAGCAGTCTAAATTGCCTGGACCATGCTGTGAAAACACCCCCCGCGAGGCTGTACATTTCAATGAAGATGACGGCCTCGAAGAAGAGAACGGGGGGATAATCCCACCGACTATGCCAATAGCTGGCCACACTCTGGACAGATCCCCCGTCTCTCTTTAACTGGATTTGGTCGGTGCTGCTGTTTATCTGCGAGTCGGTCGCCTCGCAGGACCCGCCTGCCTGCCAGCGTCGACTAATCTAATCAGGATCCGGCTATTTTCATTAAACCACTCTATGTGCATTAGCCCACAGCATGGCTCCACAGAGAGGAGGGGAGGGGGAGAGAGGATGGGGTGGGCTGGCTGGCGGGTGGGCAGGCAGGGGGGGGGGCTGATGGCATAGTGGTGGTAGCTGCACGGGTAGCACTTTGCCTCAGCGGAGGGTTAACAGTATGTTGCCAGACGTAGGGAGTCTGCCCAGAGGATATAGAAGAGACCCCAACTCTGGCACGAGGCAGAGGGCTAATCTTCAGGGGGGGGGGGCACAATGAACGGGGAGGATCTGCTAGGAGATAGCAGGGGGAAACAAAAGAGATGATTAGGAGGGAGGAAGGGGGGTCGGGGGAATGAGGCAATCTGGACGGACAGCAGCAAGACTCAGGGGACTAGCAAGGGCAGCCTCTTGCCACCCAAAAGGCCTGCACAGGACAATGCACGCCTCATGCATGTGTGAGTAGACAGAAGATGGTTTTCGCTCCAGCCTCCAGGAGTGTGCTGCGTTGGCACTGTCCCAGCCACAATGTGGCATACTCCGAAATGTATTCATTTGTTGAGTAGACATGCTGCATTAGCTGTGGCAGCCTGCCCATCTCCATGCTTGTTCTCAACCAAATGAGCTGAAATCAGCAGCAGCAGCAGCAACAGCAGCAACAGCAGTGCACAAGTTATCCTGACATCCAGATAAGAACAACCCGAACATCTACCTTCTGGTATAACTAAAGAGAGCATCTGGCACTTCCACTTATTTCTCACTGAGGAAACAATTTGTTTTCCCTTCTTCCTCCTCCTCTTCCTAGACTCGAGTGGCTGCTATCAGCTCGGTTTGTATCTCCACGCTCAGTCCTTGGCATGCTGTGACTGGAGAATTGGTCACAGCACTAAGGGAATTTGCCGAGGACCTGTCGGTGCCAGAGTGCCGTGCCTTAGTCCGAGCTTCCATTTCCTCTCCAACCGTCTCTCTACGAAGAGGCCTCCAGGATATGCGATTGAGTCATGTCCAAAGGAGATAACTGAAGTAATACCTCCGTAATGCTCAAGACTGGCTAAGCCTTGGAGCATACTGTACCGAGTTAACGCTAAATCCCTTTTACAGCACCTAGAGTGGTGGAATTGGTTCTCCTCCATACAGTTGTTCTATTTTTTTTGTCTGTGTGTGTGTGTGAAAGTGTGTGTGTCTTCTTTTTTGGCACTGGCTAGTGAAGCACACAACTGAGGGTGCTTTCACTTTGATTGGAACAGATATGCTTCGGTGGGTTTCAGACAAGAGGTATTGTAGACAAGCCTACCCAAGGGAGTGGGGAAAAGGAGGGGGAAGTAGGACACTGAGACACACACACACACACACACACACACACACACACACACACACACACACACACAGACCAACACACCCACTAAGACACACACCAACATAC
>NC_063211.1:12825274-12845274 GCF_017589495.1 Alosa alosa | reverse complement strand
GTTGTCAAAACACTCGCTGTGTCTGGATAGCGAGAGTGCCGTCGACGACGGTGCCATGCAGCCCCAAGACAGTTTAATACTGAGCTGTAATCGAATTTACATATTATAAATATTGCATGGGCAGCCTAATTAATGAAGTTTTTCCTCTCTTTAAAATAAACTGTAACTGTTATCCAACATTATGCAGTCGGCTAGCCTTGGCCACAAACACCCTGCGCAGTGCACAAAGCTTGCACTCCTAAAATGTCACACAGGCCTACAGAATGGCAGCTGCCCCAAAAATAGCCTCCTCCCCGACGGTTCAGTTCAAGCAAAAACTTCTTATCCGTCATTTTAGCACCCTCATAGGCGTGCGGCATACCTGCTCGAACAGAGGGTGCGAAGATATGAAGGAGAGTACTGTCTGCTAGCTAATTATAGCCACTTCATTAATTACACCCATTCTACCTCTTCTCCGGGAACTGTGTGTCACGATGTATCAGGCAGGATCTACATGGCGGCGGTGCAAGATGATTATCTCGCCGAGCAATTTCATCTGCGATTCGCCCGCCACCTCAAGGAGACGGGTCTCTGAGTTCCTTTGTCGTTTTCAATTACGGATGGTTGTCAGCCTTAATCTTATCTGTGAGCTGATGTGTAATAATCTGCAAAGTGATTATTTTGACGCACTGCTCTACTGTCGTTAATGGAGACAACATAGCAAACTATGCTAAACAAGAGGATTTAATGATGAAGCTGATAAAGTAAATAGAATACAAGGGATGACTGAATTGCCATGCGTGTCAGTGTCGGGAGAGATCTTTGAAAAAAGTATTAGGGTTGTACCATCAAGTTTGTGTAGTGCACTTGGCATTCAGTTCATACACTTGTGAAACCTGCTATTAAAAGCATAATGGGAGTTTTAGGGGAAATTATTGAGAATCTTGCCTCAGTGATGGAGGATGTTACATCACTTTCTATTTCCCACCCAGCCTTTTCATGATGTGTATTTCAATGTTTAAAAACATAGAAAAGGTTTCTGTTTCTGTTGCACTATGCGGACAGAGGTGAAGATTTGATTTCTGTAAGAAAAAAAAGAATCTTTGATGGTCATCTCTCTCTGTCCAGCACTTCTTTCCATTTCCCACTCTGCAGACGTGACGGATGAGAGAACGTCCCAGAAAGAAGCAGGGAGACACAGTGAGAAGCCAGCCAGAGGACAAAACCGGCATGTTTTAAATCAAACCCTCCAGTGAAGATGGTGAAGGAGAAAACAGAGAGTTACAAAAAAAAAAACACGCTTGGCTGACCTGAAGAGGACTTCCCCACTCAAATGACCCGTACGGTCTAGCTCCTCCATTGGCTATTGCCCTTTTTACAGCGTATGGGAACATGGCCATAGCTATCCGGAAAAGTCTTTAAGATTTCACGGCGCTTGGCTCGGAGTGAGTTTAGATGGAGCGAAGGAAAGTGTGGTGGTGGTGGTGGTGCTCTTTCGCCTGCTCCCATAACCACTGTGTGAGAAAGCAGCTGGGCCCTACTGAGAATTACATAACAGCCATCCCAGCAGTCATCGCCTACAGTAATGGGAACGCGTTCAGCTGGATAGGACTCAACAGGGAGGCGTTGCGTTAGCTAACGCTTGAACCCTCGCGGCCAATTGGCTGCGGCCCGGGCAGCGGGTTTTTGTGGGGCACGCAAACGAGGCGGGCCACTCTGGGGTCTGACACTGCGAAGACATTTTGAAGAAGAAAAAAAAACAGAATTGCATTTTTCTTCTCTTCTATCCTGAGAGAGAATTATTTTCTCTCTCTCTCTCTCTTCACTTTCTCTCTCTCTCTTCTCTCTATTTGTTTCTTCACTTTTGGGGAGCAGTGGGCTGTGCAATGAGACACTGCGGAGGAGAATGTGCAGCCTCGGCGATTCACTTCACTGTCCTGTCAATTCCCACATCTGAGGCTCTGCAGAAGCGCTGCATAGGAGCCAAGCCGGGCTTACTACATATGGCTGCTTACGGTGCCTAGACAGCTAAACCCCAGGCTTTTGATGACTGCTGATGTTTGTGGGACAGAAACCGTGACTCACGGAGGAATGTGGCGGCTCAATTGGAAATGAAATAAGAGATGTTTGGAGGAGGAGGCGGTCATATAATATTAGAAATACTTTGTAACGTAATCAAACATACCACATTTTCTTTCACAAATATATGCAATACGGCCCACTGAAATTTGGCAAGCAATTTTGATGAGGTGGTTTAGTCTGTGGCTTACTGAAGATGTTTTTTAAAACCTGAAAAGTCCAGGGGAAAAAAAACATTCCAATGTATTGCAACCTGTAAGCAGGAAGAACTGCGGTTTGCAAACTGTGCCGCCAATGACAGAGAGAGAGAAAAATATCACACCTGGATTTCTTCTATAATCCTGCCTGTTCCACCATTCCCTCCTCCCTATATTTCTCCTTGCAGGATTAGGAAAGGTGCATTTGAGCCCCATGCCGTGCCGAGTCTAAAAATACCCAGCAGCTGAAATCGAAGCAACAAGAACAAAAAGATGTTTCAAGTTCCTGAAAATCCCAAAATAGATGCAGTGAGACAAACACGGTCTTCAACAGACGAAATGAGGCACCATATCCCTTTGAGACCCCCAGAAAAATCATCAGCAGGGATTGGCTGTGGTGGTGGTGGTGGTGGTGGTAGTAATGATGGTGGTGGTGGTGGGTGGGGGGCAAAACTGCTCGGTTTTCATATTCTTTCGTGTACTCAGAGCAAAGCACGCCTGTCAGCGGCAGACAAAATGCAGATCCCAGATCAGACAACCCACACATTTCCCATGTCACCTCACAACCCTCTTGGTGGCATTCTTTTAGCTTTTCCTTATAAGAACAGTCCACACACCAGTTGTCCTACTAAACCAGACAAGGTTTTGAAAAAAAAAAGTGGTTAAAACTGATTTCTGTTTGCTACGCTATCCTATTTTCTTTGTGTGTAATTGGCTGCATGTAAAGCTGTTGTAACTAAATAACACGGCAATTATCCCATTGTGTTGCATTCTGGGAGAAATGTGTTAAAGGCTTCACTTGCGAGCCAGGCAGCGATTAGTATCTGGGTTAGGGTTAGTGTGGGACCGTATTTGGGTTAGGGCTATATTTAGAGTGTTTGTTGAAAATACTGACAAGTATCTCACCAGACCAACACTTCCTCAAGTGTACGCATTTCCTTTGTCCTGTGCTCGGCCTGGGCTGATGGAAGAAGGGTCATCCCGCTCCTCAAGCCTCCCCCTACCCCCTCCCACACACAACACACACACAACTCTTCCACATAACCTTTCCCACTGTCCCCGATAACACACGCACAGCAAGACATCCTCTGTTTGTTAGAGGGTGGCGCAGAGTAGACTTGGGGCGCAAAAAACAAACCTGCCTGTCTCCTCTGGCTCAACAGAGCATGCGTCATGGCCCCTAAAGACATATTTATCCTGGAGCCTGCATGGAGACAGCCCACTGGCAGCAGCTCCATCCAGCAGCTGCATCCAGGCCGAACGTGAACATCACCTCCCTCACAGACCGACTACTTTTGCAGCCTGATTCATGCCGTCCGTCCTGGGGTGCAGACACAACAATCGGTCTTGCCACAAGCGGTGGTGGAAGCGTTCCCTCCTTTCAGGTCGAGAAAGATCTCGGCCTCACCGACAAGTCATACACACACACTACTGTGTGGAAGGAGCAACAGGGCCTTTATGGGGGTGGGGGGGTGGGGGGGTGTGTTGATGTGTAAGGGCACCCCCACCCCCCTTCCTCCACCAGTCATCCATAGTGTCATGGCCTATTTTCCTCTCTTCCCCCTACACAAACGCAGGCGTTTTACGCTGTTCAAAGCAATATTTTCTGCCCCACAGGCAGCCGATGTGGCCCTTTCCAGTTTCTCCAGCCTCGCTGTGCACTGATCAGCTTTAATGATGTCAAGCCTCTCCACCTCCACACGTCCCCCATTCATAGACGAGGCTACCGCAAGTCCATGGTCCAACTCCTACAGCTTCATATGAAAGGTCTTTCAGTCCCACACACACACACACACACACACAAACACACACACTCCCACTGATCCAGAGCCCAGCCAGCCCTCCTTGACTGTTTGCCACAGTTTCTTGGACATGCTCAGCAACATCATCAATTTGCAGTCTGATGCAAAGAGGCACTCAGTCATTAATGGTCACTTCTGATTTCACGGAGGAAAACTCGACATTTTTGATTATTCAGTGATTGATAAAGACAAAACGGGAATGTAGGCTACTGTTACACAACACAGATCCTGATGGGCAGCCAGCATGCCCTAGATGGGGCACATAGTAGGTTCACCTGTACCATAAATAGCCTGAGGTAATGACACGCTGCAGCTTGGAAAAGGCTGTATTTGTGTGTATCAACCATGACAGAAGCCAAGGGTTCATCAAGAATTTTCGCCGGCATCAATTAACCATGCGCACCGTAGGCTACGTGCAGCATGGTCGAGATGGATGCTACGGCAGGAGAGCAGGGATGCAAGTAGTCATCGTGCTCTCCCTTAAGATCTAACAGTATGCGCATTAACCTCATGGATCACTTCTTTGCCTGAAAGCCACCCAATATCTTCACCGAATCTTTGCAATATACTGTGGTTCAGGTGATCCTGACACGTATCACATGGATTGCAAAACACTAAACTATTTTCCTCTTCCCACTTATATAGCTTTGATTTAAAAGATATCTGAATCTAAGACTTACGTAAATTCGCTGCGCATCATACATTTAAGAGAGAAATGGCTGCTATCGTAAGCGTAAGCGCATGGCCATGTGGATGTCAATGTGCTTTGTCTGGTCCGCATGGCTTCATTTTAAAGAATGAACGCTGGATTAAATAGGCTTTTGAGCAAGAGCCGGCAAATGACAACTGACTACTTGACTTCCATGGGATTTCTTAAAGATAGACTTTGAGTTATTAATGGGATCACAAGACAAGTCCCTGTTCTAGCAGCATCATTCAGGATATTTCCGTCAACGGCGCTTATCGCTCTGATACATTCGTGCAGCTGCGCTTATATTATGCATAGCAAATGGGAGTCTCTTTTCCCATTGAGAGGTTGAAAACATTAAGGAAACCGACAGCAGAAAATGTATTATTAAAGAGCACGTCTGTTTTTATATTATTTAAATCCTCTTGTTTGTCCCACTCGCATCTCTCTTCAATAGGGAAAGAATACGCTCTTATGCCCGTAGCTCCTTTTAAATACGAATAACTGGCTGTCATCAAATTACACATGAAGGAAAACTCAGCGATTTGTTATGTTGGCTTTAGTTCCCACTGTGCTAACGCAAACACTACAAAGCCAGCCGTTGTCAGTCAATTTAACTTCGACTATATGTCTGCTACTGCTGTAAACAGTGTATCCGAAACTTTGTAACATAGCAGGAGAATCATTACTACTTTTCAGCATCTAGAGGCAGCAGCGATGCGTTGAAGTTGATGCTGTCAGCCAGTAACTACAAGATAAGATGCTGCCAACAATTTCAATCATTTTAACGGAGAGGAGCTACAGTAACGTTATAAAAAAATCACAAGTCACCTGCTGCCAGTTCTCCTCCAAGGACGGCATCGCAGAGAAGTAGCCAGTGTCGTGGACAAGCTGGAGTTCCTGGAAAATACTGTAATTCGCCAAAACATCCATGTTGTTGGTCGACGTGCTATTTGGCGACTTTGATCCACAATACAGAGAATCCACTTTCGCTTGATCAAATACGTCAAAAACCATTCAGATCCGATATGACCAATCCTATGCAATAAAACTGTGTGAGCTACATAAAAAAATGGAAAATATGAACTATGTAATTAAGGAAAACAATATCTGTAAATTGTGTAACAACTTGGATGTGCAAGTCCGTACGCGTTAGTTGGCACGCTGCGGTTTCAGTCTTGAGAGTAGGATGCAAGCTCTCTCACAAAATGTCCATCAAACAGGCTATCCGCATTTCAAAATTGCAATCTTGCTAGATTCCAGGTACTCGTCCCCTGCTCTACTTCATCGCAAGCAAGAAGCAGAGCTCGCCGACTTCGTAGCCAGTGCGAGCCAAGGGGGGCGATTCGGAGGGGGGCAGCGACAGAGAGAGGTTTGGGGGCGTGTACACTTGTCAGTCAATTCAGCACGTAACCATATAAGGTAAATGGGGTTGATGACTTTGCTTGCGACCAATTAGGGCGGCGCTAAAATCTGTATTTAGGCGGAGTCACATTAGTTTCGTTGCTACTATTGGCTGTTTGGCTCTGTCAATCACACCATACATAGCGCTGAAAGGTGAGCTATTTTTAGTGGGCTATATAAATCAAGAGGCAGTGGCGCCGGCTCAGTCACAGCCAGAGCGTCGTCCGCAAGCATGGAGAGCCGCGTGCTCTGTTTTCAACGTGAACGTGTGAGGCTGTCAGTTGCCACAGCAGAAGTAGCAGTTACTGCGCTTATCTCATCAGTGGTAATGACACAGACATCTCACCACCTAGATGTCTATTATTTATAGACAAACCTACCGTTGTCAATGATGTTTTTTTTCTTTTTTCACTAATACTTGAACCAACAAGAAAAGAAAAAACACTCAAACATCGAAGAGTTTACAAATATTGTACAAATCCACGATGTGAAAATTATGCAATTGTAAAACCCTAAAAATATAAATTTGCTCTAAGCCTACCCTGGAGCATCCTGTTGCCTCTGGTGGCCGTAGTTGGAACTATTGTCTCGTTTCGCCTGCTCTGACCAGATCGCCATCTGTGTTATCTTGTGCAGGCGAGGGTTGAATACTTTCAACTTGTACACTTGCTAGAGCTTATATTTGCTTCAAATTCTCGATTGCTAATATTTATCGATTGCACGTGTCTACACATTAGCCTATTTCTAATTTGATTTCCTTCCTGGGTTTGATTTCCATGCTGTAAATAAAGGCCAAGGTAAGTGTAGAGATGGTTTGTGAATTTACGGATTGATGAAATCTTGAACTGGACATAAAACTGTCAACAGCAGACTACAGACCACATATTGTGGAATAGCTGCACACAGTGGACACAAATCCAATGCTCCACTCAAACGTTTCTGAGGATACAAAGGCACACTATTCTCAGGACTTGTTTTTGAAAAGAGTAGAAATCGAAGTCTATTTGAAATAGTTTACCCCGTGGTGGTATTCCTACCAGACCATGAAATAATTGTAGTCATAATGCTGTTGCAAACAACAGTAGCAATAGACCTAATATGACTGTAATCGCTCTAGCTAATCATTACCATTGGAAATGTAATTATTCCAATGGATTTACAAGCATAGCCCATAGTGTGGGTATAGGTGAAGGTTGTGTTGGAGCTTAAATCAGAAATATTTTGTCATGTTTTATTTTATTATTGATCTAATATATTGATTGATGATCAGGTAGGCTATATGAGGTAGCTGTATGGGGAAAAAATGCACAAAAGCTAGGCATTCATTTGCATAACCCCCATCATATCCCCAGTAGGCATGGAATGCCTAAACTTGGCATTCTGCCCGTTTTCATTATCTGAGAACTTGTTAGACAATATAGTGCATCGGAAATCCGCTGGCTTATGGTTGTTGGGGGTATACACTGACAGGATGACTTTGCTGAGCCAGCAGGGTGTAATACAGTCAAATATGGTAGTGGAGCTGAGTGTTATAGGCTGGTTGGACATAAAGTGGTCATCATCTGTCAGTGTTTTGTACAGGGCAGTATTGTTACACTTTGGCTGGGTTTTGAAAGACTGAAGGAAAAAGGATAGAATGGGAGAAGAGAGAATAGATTATTTGAGCTCATGTTCTCTAATCATGTTCTTTTTGTGTTACCTTGCATCTTTAGCGCATAATTAGATAACTTGAATCAATAAAGGCTGTGGAAACAACACAGGGGTGAACGAGTGCATCTATGTTTGTTTATGTATGCTTGTCTGTGACGTCTGTTCGCAAAATCTTAATAAGGGATCATCAAAAGACAAAACAAAAGACATGTCTTTAGGCTGACAACCAGCTAGTCTCTTATTTTTTAGCAGGACCGGGCCTTTTAGTTTTGCAACAGCTTATGTAATGGCTTTCAAGATCCTGTAGAAAGGATTCAGGTTAGACACTAGATGTGAATTTCATGAATAGGCCTGCAGTAGCAGAAATGGCTGCAGACTTTATGATGTGTGTGTGGAGGGGTGCTGTTCAACTCGCACGCTCTGAGCCTGTTGCATTGTGGGAAACAAGCGAACGAACGTGTCCTGTTCTTTAGTGTAGCTTGATGAAGTTGCATGCACCATATGCCTAACGGTGGCACCACAGCTGCGGGGTTAAGCTTGGAAAAGAAAAGCAATCCCCTGTAATTCAGGGGTATATGTGTGGGCTCTTCGCAAGACAAGTAAACAGGGATAAAGGGGTGAGAGGGAGAGCGTGGCAGACGAGATGGAGTGAGAGAGAGAGAGAGTATGAGAGAGAGAGAGAGAGAGAGAGAGAGAGTTGGAGAGAGAGACAGAGAGGAAGAGAGTGAGGTAGGTTACTGTAATCTGACTCAGTGCAAAGCCCCCCTTCCACATTCAGGGTGTGTTATGTATCCGATTTGCTCTCTTTGTGTAAGCCCGATTTATGCTCGCCTCTCCATCCCACCCCTGAGCGGCCACAGTGGCACGGGGAGCTGTAATCTCATTATTCTGCTCTGGGGGGCTGGCTGGCGGCCCTGGAACTACGATTTACACGTGGCATTTGGGGAGGGTGTGCGCCATCGTCAAAGCACCCACTGACATTTATCCATTTGACACATTTGCCTTGTCTTACCTCTCTCACGCTCTCCCTCGCTCTGTCGTTCTCTCGTCCTTTTGTAGAGCACTCGTTTTGCCACTCACTCCCTCTCTCTTTCCTTGTCTGTATGTCTGTATCTCTCCTGCTCTCTCTCTCTCTCTCTCTGTCTCTCCCTCGTCCCTGTTCCTTAGATTCTGCGACCGAATCCTGTCTCCCTAACACACAGACACACACATGCACACACACAGACACACACATGCACACACACACACATGCACACACACAGACACACAAATGCACACACAGACACACAAATGCACACACACACATGCACACATGTGCACACACATACACACGCACACATACGCACACACATGCATACACACACAAACACACACATACACACACAAACACACACATAGACACACACGCACACACACTCACACACACATGAACTTCCCAAGCACTCTGTCTTGCTGTGCCTGCAGTGCTGTCTCCATGCGTGTGTTCAGCTGGGGAGCACGAGCCAAGGAGCCGCAGGAACAACAACAGAATTATGAGACTTTCTCACAATCAGTGCACATGTTTGTGTGTTTGTGTGTGTGTGTGTGTGTGTGTGTGTGTTTGTGTGCAACCACTGGGACACATAACAGAAAGCAGCCACCAGTACACACATGGGCATACACACACATGACACACACACACACAGAAGCACTGAGTACACACAAAACATGAAACACACACACACACATGCATTATACTTAGAGCTAACGTAAACCATATCATGCACATGCACACACACATTCTTTAACATGAAACATTACACTCAGTCATACAGAAGGCAAGGCAAGTTTATTGATATTGCACAGTTTATACACAGTGATAATTCAAAGTGCTTCACAAATAAGCAGATTAAAAAAATATAGAATAATAAGATGCAAAGCCAAAGTGCCTTTCAAAAGTTAACAAAAGAAAACAAACGTAGATTGATTAAAACAGCATAGAAAGAAATTAAATATAGAATTGCGCCAGTTAACTATACATCTGAGAACAACTGTGGGTTTCATGTCTAGATTAAAAAATGAAAGATGATGAACATTAGATGAACTAAAAGAACATAGAAAAAAGTTGAGTGCATTCAGTCAGTTAAGAAAATACTGTAGATCTGAGAACAACTTTGGATTTCAAGTCATGATTTGAAACCGGCTACAGTTGGAGCACCTTTGATACCATCAGGAGGGTGGGTTCAGAGTTGAGCAACATAGCCGCTTTTGACTGTCTCACTATGTTTAGTTCTGACAGTAGGTGTTACCAACAGATTTCGCTCCAGAGATCTGAGAGGTCTAGCAGGTCTGCAGGCTACTTTTGCAAGATATTTGAGAGGTGTTTTGCTTCTGTAGCATTTAGTGATTTATAAAGCAGCAGTGCTTTATTGTAAATTCTATGACCTATCAGAAGCCAGTGGAAGGTCTTGGAAAGTATTGGAATAGTGTGATCTGTTCAGTGTTATAGAATTTTATCAGCTGCCTTTTGTAGTTGCTGAAGGTGATGTTTATATATTTATTTATTTATTTTTTAAGGAAAGCCCATGAAAAAACCCTGCAGCAGTAAGGTGGTTATTAAAACTACTTCTGCATCAAAACACAAGATACAGGCACATAAACAAACCCACATACAATGCTATATACAGTATATATATATATAGCATTGTATTATGTGCCTGTATTCAGGTTTTGTCTGCAGAATGTATATATATATATTATATTCTATTCATGCATCCATGTGTTCCTACACAAAACATCATAGACACACACACACACACACACACACACACAGATTAAAAAAATATAGAATAATAAGATGCAGCCAAAAGTGCCTTTCAAAAGTTAACAAAAGAAAAACAAACGATTGATTAAAACAGCATAGAAAGAAATTAACATAGAATTGCGCCAGTTAACTATACATCTGAGAACAACTGTGGGTTTCCATGTCTAGATTAAAAACAGACATACATTAGAGGAACTAAAGAACATAGAAAAAAAAGTTGATGTATCTAACAAGCTAAGAAAAATACTGTAGGACTTGAGAACAACTTTGGATTTCCAAGCCCAGATTTGAACCGCTACAGTTGGAGCACCTTGATACCACTGAGGGTGGGTTCAGAGTTGAGCAACATAGCCGCTTTTGACTGTCTCACTATGTTTAGTTCTGACAGTAGGTGTTACCAACAGATTTCGCTCCAGAGATCTGAGAGGTCTAGCAGGTCTGCAGGCTACTTTGCAAGATATTTGAGAGGTGTTTTGCTTCTGTAGCATTTAGTGATTTATAAAGCAGCAGTGCTTTATTGTAAATTCTATGACCTATCAGAAGCCAGTGGAAGGTCTTGGAAAGTATTGGAATAGTGTGATCTGTTCAGTGTTATAGAATTTTATCAGCTGCCTTTTGTAGTTGCTGAAGGTGATGTTTATATATTTATTTATTTATTTTTTAAGGAAAGCCCATGAAAAAACCCCAGTGGCAGTGCGTGAAAGAGTTAGTCTATTTGCATTAAACATATATTGTAACAACCTACATACAATGCCATACAGTATATATATATAGCATTGTATGTGGGTTTGTTTATGTGCCTGTATCTTGTGTTTTGATGCAGAAGTAGTATATATATATATTATATTCTATTCATGCATCCATGTGTTCCTACACAAAACATCATAGACACACACACACACACCGCACACACACACACACACACACAACGCACAGGTTTTCCATCTCTACTGATCAGCACTGTGCCGAGCAGACTTTAAATATTGAAAAGGTGCTGCCGGCTGTGCTGGTGGAATCTCAGGGGAGCCCTCCTCACGCCGGTGCTGCCGGGGCCCAGCCAATCAGCTCCGTCCGTGTTACGCCATAAAGCCAACAAGCCGAGACAAGGCCGGTCTGAGTGCAGCGTTTGGAAAGAAGAAGAAGAAGAAGAAGAAGAAAAAAAAGAACAGAATGGGAAGAGAAAAAGGAGAGAAGGGGGTGGGGGGTGTTGAGGCTAATTTTGTGTTCATTTCCTGCTAGTGGTCCCCGCGTGTCCATATCCACTGTGCAGTTAAAGGGGAACAATTCATTATTCATGGGCTTCCATTGGTCTCTAATTAAGGCTTTTAAGGCCAGTTAGCAGCATTACAGCATTAATAATGGAGTGCTAGCCATCCAAACGCGACGCCCGGCCTATGAGGAGATGGGGTGGGGGGCTAATCATTCTGGCGTAATGCATATTTTGCTCCTTTGCTCCTTGAATCCAATGTGGGCGCTAATCAATGTTTTTTCAAGTGTGGAAGTGTGTGTGTGTAGAGGGGAGGGGAGTGATAAATGCCCTTGACCTTTGTCCAGGAACGCTGAACTTATTTGTGCGGCATGGATAAGATATGCCCCACCCGTTTGTAGTGAGATTGAGT
Organism: Alosa alosa; assembly: GCF_017589495.1. Lineage (NCBI taxonomy): Eukaryota > Metazoa > Chordata > Actinopteri > Clupeiformes > Clupeidae > Alosa > Alosa alosa. The sequence continues at coordinate 12,833,053 of NC_063211.1, read as the reverse complement.
TTGTGTGTGTGTGTGTGTGTGTGTGTGTGTGTGTGTGTGTGTGTGCGCCATGTGTGGGTGTTGTGGTGTGTCTTGTACATGAACCTCTGTGTCTATGGGGATGTATGATTCACTGGTATGTACTGAACAGTTTGCTTGTATAGGGTAAGTGTGTGTGTGTGTGTGTGTGTTTTGTGTTGTGTATGTATGTGTGTATTAGCTTCTGTCAAGGATGTATGATTCATGCATAAATTATTAAACTACAATAATGTACATGGTGTGTGTGTGCATGTGTGTGTCATGGATTTGTGTCGACAGGTCTGTGTGGATATGTATAATTGTTTAGTGTTTAGTGTACTATATGTATAAGGAATATGTTTAATGTGTGTCTTTGTGTCTGCTTTCATGTGTTTCTTTGTAGCTGTTTGTGTTGTGCAGTATGTTGCATATATGCTTAGTGTAGGTTTGTATGTATGTGTTTCAAATAAGTGTGTCTTAGTTGCAGATATACTCTATGTTTAGCGAGAATGTGTTTGTGTCTCTGTGGGTGTGTGTTGTGTATATGTTTAATGTGAGTGTGTCTGCGTGTCTATGTGTATGTGTTGTGTTCAGTATGAGTTTTGTGTTTGTGTCTTTGTGTGTAGTCACATACAGTATGTTAAATGTGAGTGTGTCTGTGTGTATGTGATATGTGTGTCTATTGTGTTTACGTGTCTTCGTTATCTATATGTGTAGGATAAGGTATGTGTGGGTAGGTGTGCTTTTGTGTCTGTGTGTATATGTTTATGGTAAGTGTGTTTGTGTGTCTGTATGTGTGTGCCGTGTGTATATGAGTGTGTTTGTGTGTCTGTATGTCTGTGTTGTGTGTATGTGAGTGTGTTTGTGTGTCTGTATGTCTGTGTTGTGTGTATGTGAGTGTGTTTGTGTGTCTGTATGTCTGTGTCATGTGTATGTGAGTGTGTTTGGTGTGTGTATCCTGATCGTGGCCCTGTGTCGGCCCTAATGCCGTGTGAGTCAGTGAGGCTTATGCGTGTGTCTGATCCAGCAGATGTTCATGCACTCTCTGCAGCTTGTGGCCTTTGCACTTGGACATGCACAGGGCGCAGTGGGTGGTTGACGATGCAGTATGCTGTGATGTGTGTGTGTGTGTTTGTGTGTGTCTATATGCTCTGGAGATAGGTGTACTGTATGTGTGTGTCTCTCCCTCTCTCTCTCTCTCTCTCTCTCTCTCTGTATGTGTGTGTGTGTGTGTGTGTGTGTGTGTGTGTGTGTGTGTGTGTGGTCACAAATGTTGATGGCTCAGTTGATGTGTCGTGGGTGTATGCATTTATTGGCATTTACAGTTCCATTGTGTATATGAGGATAATTGTGTGGGGGCTGGGTTTATTGGCATGTAAGCAGAGGTGTTTTTACTGTCTCAGTGTGTGTGTGTTGTGTGAGTTGGGATTTTAGGCGTTTATGTGTGGGGAGTGCATTATGACTATGTGTGTGCTTTTGAATGGAGTTGTCATTCTATTGTAAGGTGCTGGGTTTATGCTCGGTTTAAGTGTAGCATAATGTATATATTTCAGTGTATGTGGTGTGGGAGTAGTTATATTTGGGCCTTCATATCTGTATGATGTTTCAGTCAGGTATTTCATTGGGGTGTTTTTTGACAGTTATTTGCAATTTCTTTTGTGTGTGTGTGTGTATGTGTGCGTGCGTGTGAGTGTTTGTGTGTGTGTGTGTGTGTGTGTGTGTGTGTGTGTGTGTGTGTTTGTGTGTGTGTTTGTGTGTGTGTGCAATATGTGGGTGGGCACATTTCTGAGTGTACTGTAACTTGAGTGTGCTTTGCTACCGGACTAAATGTGCCACTTGTAAATTGGTCCCTCCTAAACACAGTCCACCTACTCTCTCCGTACAGATCTATCGACCCCTCTCCATTTCCTTGCTCCTTCTCTCTCTATCCCACCAACTGTCTTTCGCGCCCTGGTTCACCTTGTCTTATTTGTTCCTCTCTTACACCTGCTCTCTTCAACTCTTGTCTTCAGCTCTCTCTCTCACTGTGTCTCATTCTGTCCATTTAATCTCCCCCCTTCTGTCCTTCTCTCTGTATCCCTCTCTCTCTTTCTTTCTCTCCCTCCCTCTCTCTCTCTAATTCCACCTCTAGTCTGTCTGTCTATCTCTCTAACCTACATTCAGGTGCAGAGGAAGCCTGTGTGGATGTGTGAGCTTGGGCCCCTTATCTATTCCTTCTGTGTGCTGTGTTGCGTATATCAGCCCGGTGATCCCAGCGGTACGGCACAGGGGAGGGGAGTTTGAGGTTCATCTCCCCTGGGGGTATAAGCGAAAGAGTGAGGGGGGGAGTGGGAGGTAAAGAAAGAAAGAAAGAAAGAAAGAAAGAAGGAGTGGGGTAAAAGAGGGAAAGAGCAAAGAATCAAAATGCCCTCTCAGCTGGCTCGTGCTTTAGTGCTGTGTTGGTGCTTCTCGTGCCAAGAAAACGGAGTAAACAGCAAAAACATCAAGCGGTGTGTTTGTGTGTGTGTGTGTGTATGTGTGTGTGTGTGTGTGTGTGGGGGTACATGGACAGGGCCACGAAAGGGCAGCTTTTTCAAGCCAATTAAATCGGACAGAGAGCTGGGAAGAACAGACAGTCGAAATTTCCCCCCATTGTCCCTGCCATCCTCCAAAAGGTTAACGTGATGCAAATGCTGCCGCGCTGAATTTCAATAATTGCACACCGATACTCTCTCCTCTTCTCCACTCCGTGACTGGTGGCACCTGACCGGGGAGAGGAGAGGAGGGGGAGGTGGGTTGGGGACTTTGCCGCAATTTCTCCCCATCATCATAATTGCATAAGTGTGATATTTCCTCCTAGCTTACATGGAGATACTGTAATGTACTCACAACTGTTTTTCCTTACCAGTACCTGTCAGGACCACACAGGGCCAGAGAGAGTGGAGACATATAGATATGAATATGGAAGGCATTCCAGGGGGCCTGCTGTTTATCATGGCAATCAAATGACTCTCTCTCTCTGTGTGTGTGTGTGTGGTGTGTGTGTGTGTGTGTGAGATGTGCAATGTGCACTGGACTGTGCGCATGTGTGTGTTTTTTCCATGTTGTGACTTAGCACAAAAGAAGAAGTCAGGGGTCAAAGAATCGGGCCATTCACTATGCTGCCATGGCAACGCAGCACGGCGTAGCAGCTGTCAGGTATTGACATTCCGCATCGAGGGGGTGGGGGTGTTAGTGGAGGCTGGGGGGCTGTGGATCACCAGCAGGGTTGATGGGTAAACGCTGTATCCTTAACCAAAGGACTTATTTTTCAGCTCCAACTGTGCCACGGCTCCAATATGTGTCTCTTTTATTTACAGCCACAATCTCCACACCGGCCTGAGCATCTCCTCCCCTTAGAAATGGAGGCTCTGTGGATGCTGTGGAGGCACTATCTGGATGCTTTATATATTCTATATATATATATATATATATATATATATATATATATATATATATATATGTATATATATATATACATATATATAAACATACTTTCAAATGTTTATATATATGACATAGACATTCAAAAGCGCATTCAAGTATTCCCTCTGTTTCGTTCCTATAACAACCTCCATCAACATCCAGCGAAACACCATTTAATCCAGAGAGCATGCGACTAATGCTTATCATAATTTAGCTGGTGATAAGGAGCCTGATAATGTGGTCATTGCTCACCTGTCTGGTCCCGGCTTTAACCCAATCTCTCCACAAAGAGGCCGTCTTTGTCAGCTTGTTTCAGCCGCGCTCTGATCTGGTATCGACAGCGAACAGTTCCAATCAATAAGTGTTGTGGCTCTGCAGACCATTCCAGCAACACTTGTCATCAATACTCTCAACTAAAATAAAGCCATGAAATTGCCTCTCCATTAAGAGCAAAAAATATTTATTTATATAATTCTTTATGTACCCCCACACATACACACACACACACACTGCTGAGCTGAGATGGCAGTAATATTTGTGTTTCTCTGTGAACATCAGCAATTGTTAAGATGGAGTAGTGAAAATTACTGTTTAAGGATTCCTTTCTGGTAAGCACCTTTTTTATGGGAGGAAATTACAGTAAAGCACCGAACATGCAGCCGACAAAAGAAAATGGCTTTATGATTGTTTCACCCCATTGATCCTGTCAGACAGACAGCACATCCCCTTGAGGACCCTACGCAGTGATACGAAGAGACAAAAAATAGGACTTTGCAGAGCGTTTTAAAAAATGAAAGGATAATGGCTACAGTATGACAAAATGTTGGATGGGGAACATCCAGGCTTGAGAAAGCACAGTGCCTGTTTGTTGTCCCATGACCTTACTGGACATTAACTTGTTTACAGAGGGGAAACTGCATTGCAGCACAGAAAAAAAGAAGAAAAAGCCTAGAAAGGAAGTCCTACAAATTTGACTTGAATGAACTCCTTTGTGATTGCGACTGGAGAGCCTTGACATGCTTCTCTCTGTCACTCTCCCTCTCTCTCACTCTCTCTCTCTTTCTCCTTCTCTCAGTCCACCTCTCTCTCTCTCTCTCTCTCTATTCCCACACTCTCTTTATCTCTCTCTCTTGGCAACATTCACTGTCTTCGAGATGTTCCCTCTTCAGTCAAACGCTACGTCTAACGAGTAATCAGCAATTATCAGTAATTGGTTCTTTTGACACGTAAACAACCTCCCCGACTGCAAAGAGCAAATCTAATCATCTCAATTGCATGTTTAATGTATGCATGATGTATGTTTATTGCAATGGAGGGGCAGGGTGCCTGCGTCCAATTACACGACTTCACACCGAGGTCTTTCGGTCGGTTCATCTTCTGACAGGGGGCACCGCTCCAAATGCCACCGTGTGTAATATCACTTCATCTAGCCACTTTATCCTGACTTTGCCAACTGTGTGTGTGTGTGTGTTTTACTAGACCTGTGTGTGTTGTCCTGTGTGAGAGTGTGTTTTTACCAGTCCTGTGTGTGTTGACTCATGCAATGTGTGTGTTTTTACGAGTCCAGCTGTCATAAGGGAGAAAGAGAAAGGGAAGGTGGGGGTGGTGGAGGAGGAGGAGGAGGAGGAGGAGGAGGAGGAAGAGGAGGAGGAGGAGAAGGAGATGAGGAAGAGGAGGAGGAGGAGGAGGAGGAAGGAGGAGGAGGAGGAGGAAGAGGAGGAGGAGGGGAGGAGGGGAGAGATGAGGAAGGAGGAGGAGGAGGAGGAGGAGGAAGAGGAGGGGGAGGAGGGGGAGATGAGGAAGAGGAGGAGGAGGAGGAGGAGGAAGAGGAGGAGGAGGAGGAGGGGAGATGAGGAAGAGGAGGAGGAGGGGGGGGAGGAAGAGGAGGAGGAGGAGGGGGGAGATGAGGAAGAGGAGGAGGAGGAGGAGGGGAGATGAGGAAGAGGAGGAGGAGGGGGAGATGAGGAAGAGGAGGAGGAGGAGGGGGGAGATGAGGAAGAGGGAGGAGGAGGAGGAGGGGAGATGAGGAAGAGGAGGAGGAGGAGGAGGAGCTCATGATCTGAAAGCCCAGACCTGGCCTTGGAGTCCAGCTCAGTGGGAGTGTGTGATCACCTGCACCCTGTGACCTGCTAAACCTGACCTTCACGTGTCTTCCGACAAACTCCCCTTACTACCCTACCCCCCATCCTTGCCAGCGCAGCAGGGGTATCAGGATGGACTTTGCCCCTGCCCGTGTCATGGAGGTGCCGGTCCTCCTCCTCATCCGTATGCATATATTCAAGACGTGATGGGGGAAATATGCTCCCTTGAACAGCCACCCAGCCATGGTGCGTCATGCGGTGTTGAGTCTTAATGTGTGGAAATGTTCACAAGCTCTTCATTGGCATTGTTTCAGCTTCATTTAAAGGTGATGGTGGACCCGCAGTGTGTGTGTGTGTGTGCACGGTTCTGCATGTGTGTGTGTGTGTGTGTGTGTGTGTGTGCTTGAGTTCATGAAGGCATCAGCACGCAAATGTCTAATACTGGCACAATTTGCTTTTCATAATGTAGCATGAATGCATTTCCACCTGAGCTGTCTTCTCTCAGTTTCTTTCCCTCTCCCACTGTGTGTGTGTGTGTGTGTGTGTGTGTGTGAGAGAGAGAGAGAGAGAGAGTGTGTGTGTTTATGTGTAGGTAAGCATATCTTTGTGTGGATCAGGGGGAGCTTTGCAGAGGTACTATTTAATGTGTCTTCCTTATCGATGCCCATCACGTTCATTAGCGGGACTACACCTGCATATTCAGAGGTGATAATACTGATCTGGAGCCTGGCGCTCGCATGCGTGATGGGGCCTCAAAAGACATGGGTCCCTGTGATCTGTCTGTGTTTATTTTTAACTTCCTTTCAAAATATACACATCTATGACGGGGAAAGAAACATGGAGATGATTAATTAAACAGTCATTCTCTCTCCAAGGGGAATCCTTCTGCTGCCTCTTTTCTTTCACTCTCTCTCTCTTACTCTCTGTGTATGTGTCTCTCTCTCTCTCAGCGTTTCTGGGCTCTCGTTGAAACCTCAGAGGTTTGCGGAAGACCCCCCCCCCCCACCCACCACCACCACCACCACCACCTTCTCCCTCGGCAGCTTCTGGATGTCCCTGTGCTCAAAGCCATCTCTGCCTTAATGAACAGATCCCATAAACGAAAAAAGTGAGTGATCGAGACAGAGAGAGAGAGAGAGAGAGGAAGTGAGAGCGAGAGAGAGGGAGAGAGTGAGTGTGTGAAAGAAAAAAGAAAGCGAGGAGAACAAACAGCTTGCTTTGTCTGGAAGCTCCTCTCTCCCCCTACTACACCCACCCCCTTCACGCTTTATGATCATAAACTCCCACTCTCTGCTACCAGTCTTAAATCTCTGCCGCACAGTCGCCATTTATACAGATGAAACGGGCAGATTCGTATCCGGCGTGGGCTCAGAGCATGCAATTTCATTAAGATTCCAGATTAGGGATCCACAAGGCTGTGCACCGGCTAAAGAAGGAGAAGGAGGAGGTGGAGAAGAAGGAGAAGATGATGTTGGTGGAGGTGGTGGTGGTGGTGGTGGGGTTGAGGAAACCCATTCAACGGCAAAGGAGAGTGCAACGAGCGGCACCGTCCATGGCTGTCACTCTCTGTATGGGATTAATAAGAGAGACACAGTGGCTGCCCACGGCCTCCGCAGAGCTCAGTCCCCCTCTCATAGCTCCAGCCGACTGTGGCCGGACCGCAACGTTGCATGCTGGGTAATGAGAGAGACGGTACATGTCACGGAAGAATTAGGATGGGAGTGTGTGAAAGGAAGGAGGGGGAAGGTAAAAAAAGAAGAATGAACACACACAAACACACGCACACACACACACACACACACACACACACAATGAGAGCCATTGTTTTAAAACTGTAATCTCTCACTCTTTTTTGAGTGCTTTTTTTGATGACGTCAGGGCAAGTGAGAGTGAGGAGCATGCAAGAATCTATTGATTCAGTCATAAGTTTATATGCCTTCTTCAGAAATCACTTTGTAAGGGGGAAAGTGTAGTTAAAAGTGCTGCTGACTTTGTAATTTAACCAGTGTGTCAGCACTGCCTTTATTTGTGATGCCTGGATGGGTGCACGTTGCATTTGATTGCATTTGACGTATTCAGTGGTGAAGGCAAAACACAAATTATCATAGATAATTGAGAGATATTTCTGAGTTTATAAATACATTTAGGCAAGGCTGGACTTATGCGTCTTTGTAGCTTATCTGTCCACCTGTCTGTCAGTCAATAATAATCAGTCAATCAGGATTAGGGAACATATCTCAGAATGTGTGTGTGTGTT
>NC_063211.1:12815274-12817774 GCF_017589495.1 Alosa alosa | reverse complement strand
ACCATTTCTGGGCTGTCTTTCTCAGTATTCCCCATGGCTGAGCACCTTTTTTTCAGTTGAACTGCAACTGAAATTCCCAAAAAAGAAAAACACCACAGAGGGCTAGGATTAGACAGAAGGAGAAAAGGAAACAGTTACATTGTGCGATGTAACGATATAACGATGCACCATGAATCAGCTAAAAAACGGTACACACCTGTGAAAATGACCAGAATTTTTTTTATTGCTGTAGCTAAGCAGTTGCTGTATTGCAGTCAGGTGTTGCTGGTTATTCCCAAATAGACCAAATCTAAACCAAAAAAGAGGGTTGCACAGAGATTCACTTTGTGCACACATGTATTTTTAAATGGCACAGTAATGACGGTGTGTCAGCTGTAACCGTTTACGAAAAATAACTATAGAAATCGTTTAGTATTTTGTATTATATTAATATATTATGGGCCTACTATACTATAGAAATCGTATAAGCCTAGTATGACTTTAGCCTAGTTCTTTTTTGTTAGGGACTGTTACTCCCGGTAACGTTGTTGAAGGCCTACTGTATGTTTGAGATTCTTTATGACCGAGGTCCAAGTTTGGCTAGAGGAGGGGATAATGACATAGCCAGTCGCCTTTTGGTGTGCCACCCCAAGATTTGCAATGGCCTCAGCTGGCCACCCTTGTTACTGTAACCTTTTCTGGGGGTGCCACTGGCAAGCTAGGCCTAAAATATCAGTGCCCGCAGACTTTTGTTATAATTAGCAATATAATCAGTAATACTGCGAGAGTGAAAACTAATGGCATGGTATACCTGTTAATACCAATTCATTGAAGCCCTTTTAAGGTGTGATGAAAATTCTTGGCCGCACTCTATACACGTGGCATTAACTACAACCCTGGGGTCTAAGCCCCCCTTGTCTTTTAGTCCTAGTGACGTCCCTGTGTGTGTGTGTGAGAAAGAGAGAGAGAGAGAGAGAGAGAGAGGAGGAGAGGAGAGAGATATAGTGTGTGTGTGTGTGTGTGTGTGTGTGTGTGTGTGTGTGCATGTGCACGTGCATGTGTAGGTGAGAGAGAGAAAGGAGAGAGAGAGAGAGAGAGAGAGAGAGAAGAGGAGAGAAGTGCAGTTTGTGTGTGCATGTGTGTGTGTGTGTGTGTGTGTGAGAGGAACATAAAGATAGAGAGGGATCAAAGTGGGTGGTGGACAGTGATGCAGAAGCTATAGAGATAAGTGGAGCACACACACAGAGATAGAGAAAGCTGGCGCAACAGACACACACACACACACACACACACACACACACACACACACACAGAGATAGAGAAAGCTGGCGCAACAGACACACACACACACACACACACACACACACACACACACACACACACACACAGATAGAGAATAGAGAAAGCTGGCGCAACAGACAGACACACACACACACACACACAAACACACAGATAGAGAAAGCTGGCGCAACAGACAGGGAGCCAGACACGAGGACAGAGATGAGCGACAAACAGGAGAGGGAGAGAGGGAGAGAGGGAGACGGACAAACAAAGCCACAGATGAAGAGAAAATGGAGAGAGCAGGCGGAGTTGCGGAGAGTGAGATCAAAACAGTGTGACGGAGGAGAGCAGGGAGAAGATGGACAGAACGAGAGAGAGAGAGAGAGATTGAAGGATAGATAGAGAGAAAGAGATGTTTTCTAGAGAGAGAGTGTGAGGGAGAGAAGGAGAAAGAAACGGAGGTAGAGGGATGGAAGTGTGACAGGCCAGCTGGAGCCTGGCTTAGCTGTCGGAGAGGGGGCTCGCCCGTGGGAGCGTGTCCCTCGGAGCCCCTGGCAGATCTAATGGATGATGCGGCGCCTCGGTCATGCTCCGCACCCCCGTCTGCCTCCACCACAGCCGCTGTCGAGTCCGCCGCCGCCGCTGCCCCCTCCCCGCGCAGATGGCCACGATTTTTAAGTCCTCGCCACATGTTGGACGACGTTAGGTCCGCACCCCCAATATTTGTACTCTTCCAGGCCAGCGCCTGATCCCTCCTCTGGCGCGTCTCCAGGCCAGCCAGGATGAGCACATGTGGGGCCAAGCCCCGTCGGCACGCCCTTGCACCCAAAAGGCATTTTGTACTACAGTTAGTTCCAGCAGAGTAATTTGACTAGAGGCATATTCCACAAGGTGCTGATATTTAGCATAACAACACTATTGTGCCTAAATGTGTGTATATATCATTTTCCCCTTTACAGAGCAACAACCTATAGTCTGTTTTGTGTTGCTTGGCAACAGGGAAATGCATTTGGTATAATTGTGATGCCACTATGCTAAAAGCGATATCAAGGTCTTGCTATTGTCAGCCTGTGGCATTGTGTATACAACCGAATCACTGCCATGGTGATATTCAGTACAACATCAATGTGTCAGTCTGTCCTTCATTTTGATGTTGCTTGCTATTGCTTGATATGCAGTCAAGCTGAAGGCTCGCAGAATTGCTCACAGCCTTCATTGGTTGAAATGTGTCCTTACCATG
>NC_063211.1:12795274-12805274 GCF_017589495.1 Alosa alosa | reverse complement strand
TAATGAACAGCGGTTGAGAAATAAGCCAACCTCAGGCATCTCGGTCTAAGATAGCCAAGTTCTGAGAGGAGCTTTGTCTCTAATGGCTTGACTTACCTCAAAGGCATATCGATTGCATTACATAATATATAATCCATAACGCACGCCATCTGCTGTTTCTCAGCGGCGGGAACAGACTGGCAAAGGGGTGTGTGAGTGTATCTGGCCATTCAAGCCATTCCAGCTTTTTTCTCCATCTTTATGTCTTTGTCTTACAGCTGAATTGAGCATAACTCTTTTCCAAGCACTGCAATGATGCTCAACGCCAGGCAGTTTTCCTGTGCACTGTAAGACTAAAGATTACTGCTGTGAAAGCTGTGTTTTTCCACTTATCATTCACAGAGCTACTCAAAGATGTTAACCATAATATTCATCTGATCCTGCGCCCACTAGAGGCTAATAAATGTCATCAGAAATGGCAAGTCACAAAGGACCAGGCTTTAACATGACAGGATACAACACTGTTTGATATGGATCCTTTCAGGAGAGTTCCATTATCAGCATCATAGTTGGCCCCACAAGACTTCCTTTTTAACATTCCATATGTTATCTTAATGCAGAGGAAGTAGATTGGGGCCCAAATAGAATGTTCAAGCATTGTTTTGGTTTTTATTGTTGAAAGGGTCCATAGTGGAGCAAAAGTGAAGAAGACAAGGAGAAATAAAATGGACGTCGCAAAGAAAGAATAGAAGGGGAGGTGGGGGAGAAAATCAGAAGAAATGGTGGAGTACCGGCAGCATAGAGTTGTTTCACGGCAGAGCTGTTAATGCCTTTGTTAAAAAAACACAGATCCAGTGAATGCAAATCTGGATTAAGGGCTAAAAGCATGAAATCCCTGCCAGCAGTAATAAGGGATGATTTCTATTGATGAGCATGGCAGAGAGCTAGCTAGCGCATAGACACAGGAAATGCATTTAAATTGACACTTAACCTGCACTTGCCATTTAGCTGGCTTAGCGATGCAGATAGGAATCTGTGTGTGTGTGTGTGTGTGTGTGAGAGAGAGAGACTGTGTGTGTGTGTATGTGTGCCCTGTAGAAAAACCCTTTCACTCTTGTGGTGAAAGGTTTCTTCAATGTTTTCCTAATGTTTAAGTGGGGAGGATTGACCGAGGCCAGGGCTTATTAAAGAGAGGGATCAGATTAAGCACTCGGAACGGCAGCTTGTGCTGATTGTCTCTCTCTTTTTCTCTTTCTCTCTCTCTCTCTCTCTCTCTCTCTCTCTCTCTCTCTCTCTCTCTCTCTCTTTCTCTCTCTCTCTCTCTCGCTCGCTGTACCTCCAACAGACATTAGCGGTAAAAGCCTAATTTTCAACCACAACAGTGAAAATCACGACCAGCAAGCACAAGAGATGAAACTTTTACCATATGGTGTCAAGGTAACCTGATAAAATGAGAAAACCCTTGCCATAAAATACATAAAACATCACACACACACACACACACACACACACACACACACACACACACACACACACACATTTCCCTTTGCACACTAAACAGTAGAGACAGTCAGGGAGGAGATGGGGACATCAAACATAAATGGAGATGGTTCTGATCATATGCTGATCACACAGCATGTGTAAAAGTAGCTTCAATCGCAAGCATGAATTATAAACCTCTCAGAACAAGGTAAGCTATTGTAAAACTTTCATATTATGGGTCAGTTTGCAGACCTCTGCTACCTCTTTTTAACTACCCTACCTACCTTCATGAATCCCCTCAGGGACTTCAATTAGAGCCAGCCTGAGAAGTCGTCATTCGTTCAAATGCCTCTCCTAACGAGCTAATGAGTTAGCAAATTCATCCATGGCCAAATGCAATGTTTGACAACTACAAAGCGCCTGGATGAACATGTGAGGCAAAATGCATTGGCGAATTAATAAAGCATCAAAAGGAGGTTCCATTTCCTCACTACTGAAGGGTGATTCTCTCTCCAAAGAAACATTGACCAGAAGGTATCGCCTGATTTAACATCCTGGTCGCAAAATGGAATGCAAACGTTCCCGGTGAGAGATATCAGCGAAAAGAAGGGCCTAAGGGATCGTTTTCTTGCGGAGGCAGGGAGCGACAGTGGCGTGCTCACAGGAACACAGCAGATAAGCCAGAAGTGTTGGTCTAGACTTACAGTCCTCCGCACCTTAGGCAGGTAAATAGCAAGCCCCCAAGGCTGGACTGAAAAGCCCTCTCTACTTAATATTCAAATATACCCTATAGGTGTGTGTGTGTGTGTGTGTGTGTGTGTGTGTGTGTGTGTGTGTGTGTGTGTGTGTGTGTGTGTGTGTGTGTGTAAGAGAGAGTGTGTGTTCCAGGGCCAATACATTTTCCAAAGAAAGGAGGGCGAAAAAAGAGTAGAGCCAAGCCCTTCCTGCTTATCTGACTGCTGTCAGGCCACGGGGATGAACTTGACTTTTTTTTTTTTCTTTCGTCATCTATATTAGTCTTTGCTGTGGCAGAGCGAGAGAGAGAGAGAGAGAGAGCGAGCGGGCAAGCGAACGAGCGAACGAGACACTGGCTCACTCAGCCCCTACAGTGCAGTTCGAGTGACAGACGCCCGTCAAAGATGGGATTGGATTGAGACACGTCTTCCGAAAGAAGACCCTTCGCCGCGACTTTCGCTTTAATGGAGTTCACAGAGAGTGGGAAAGAAAGAGAGGGGGAATACTCTCTCTCTCTCCGCACTCCTTCTTTCTCTGTTTCTTTCGACTCCTCATGTCATCTTAGCTCCTGACCCACCGTATACTATGTGCTTTAGGTCCCGTTATCATATATTCCCCCTTTTTTTTTTATTGGACTTTATTGCGAATGTATGTTGAGTAATAAATATCTCATTTCCTTTTCAGCTGCAAAGGTGGAGGGGGAGGGGTGGGTGGGTGCGCTGGTGGAGTTTGTGAGATATTGTCAACATTGTCATCTAAAGTGGGGGGCTGGGAGGGGTTAAAATTAGGCTCCAGCTTTGACAGTATATATTACATTAGCCCCCCACAGCCCTGCACTGCCTGTATGAAATTACTAAAATTGTGCATTTTTCACTCAACAGCATCCTGTGTGTGTGTGTGTGTGTAGCTGAGGGAGATGGGAAGAAGGGGGTTGGGATCTTCTTGCCTTTGCAGAAACTATAGTGGCGCATTTGTTAAAACACAATTACATAGGTGCGCGGAAGCATATAGGTCTTGGAATGAGCTCGCCAGTCTGTGCTCAATGGAGCAGGTAATTTCTTCGCCGGATAAGTAGTTAGTGGATCGCTCCGGCGGCTTATGTTACCCCACAAAGCCTTTCTTCTGGCTGATATGGAATGGAACAGTTTGGCATCTCCTCCTATTTGGCGACGAGCTCTCAACCGCGACATTAGCCGGTGAAAAGCCTGAATATGCAGTGTCTTCTTTCATGTGTGTGTTTACACACACTCCCATGTGTCTGTGTGTGAATGTGTGGGTATTTATGAATGTAAATGTACCCTGAAATCAACTTTCAACTGAATTAGCAAAAGCATGATTAAGTCTTGTAACATACAGTATACTGTATGTGTGACAATGACATTGGTAATCTTCTGTACATTCTTATAAACACACACACACACACACACACACACACACACACACACACACACACACACGCAATCATGTGAAAAGGGCTATAGCCTGTTGTTTTGGTTACTAGGGAACTGTCATAGCAGGCCAGGGATGACCAGGGGAGGTTTTGACCACGGGAAGGGGGTAGCATTCCCCTACTGATCTGAGCCCACAGAACAGCATGGCTATATGGGGCCCCCTCAGAGAAATGCTTGTTGCTGTGTGTTGACTCCTGGCCTGTGTTCTAGGCTGGCAAATGAGATTGTGTGTGTGTTTGTGTGTGTGTGTGTGCTTGAAAAAAAGAGATCACAAAGGAGAAGGAGAGAGAGGCAGAGCTGAGAGAGAGCCAGAGAGAGAGAGAGATAGAGAGAGGGTGGGAGGGAGAGAGAGAGAGAGAGACAGAGAGGCGATGAGAACTCACTGACCCCCCCTCCATCTCGCGCACCCTCCACATCCTCCACCCCCCTCCACTTTCAGCCCACCTAGTGTCCAAGGTGACAAGCCAATATCCTCCTCCTCACATCCTCTCCCCTGACCCAGTTTCCACGCCGAGCACCGGCATGGCACAGCACAGCACAACACACACATTCTCTTGCTCACTCTGGCTCTCTCTCTCTCTCTCTCTCTCTCTCTCTCTCTCTCTCTCTCTCTCTTTTCCCTCACTTGCACCCTTGCTCTCTCTCTCTCTCCCTTCTCTCTCGCTGTCGCTTGTCCTCTTTGACACAAGGCTCTTTCTCTCTATTATAAGCGTGTACACACACACGCATACACACACACTCTTTCTCACCGACAGAGAGAGGCCCCTGTAGACCTTCGTAGACCTTCCTACATATAGGAAGCTGCTGCTGGAATCTGATGTAAATGGAAGTCTCTGTGTGTGCCTGCATGTGTCTGTGTGTGTGTCTGTGTGTGCTGTGTGTGTGTGTGTGTGTGTGTGTGTGCATGTGTGTGTCTGTGTGTATGTGAGAGAGAGAGAGAGAGATAGAGAGAGAGAGAGAGAAATAGAGAGAGAGTATCTGAGACAGTGACATATATGGAGCACATGTAGACTCAAGATTGAAGTAGTAAATATTCATGAATATGCTCATGAGAGTTGACATGTACTACGAATGATGCTTTGTGTGTGTGTGTCTGTGTGCACTTGCATGCTTGTGTGTGTGTGTGTGTGTGTGTGTGTGTGTGTGTGTGTGTGTGTGTGTGTGTGTGTGTGTGTGTGTGTGTGTCTGTAAGTTGTGCATGGTATGTGCACAGATGTGTCGTTGGTCTGCATGCTCATGGCTGCGTGTGATATGTCTGTGTGAGTGTACGTCAGCATGTTTATTTGCATTTTAGTGTTGTATTTGCATTTAACCGCTATATCTGCATTCTGTATCATTTGTTTACGCATGTCTATCTACATTTGTTTACGCATGTCTATCTACATTTGTTTGTATGCATGTGTTTTCATTGTGTGTATGTTTATATGCACATGTGTGTGGATGTCTTTGTCGGTTGTTACCATGGTTATGTGTACCTGCATGTGTTTGTATGCGAGTGTGTGGTCAATGTGTGTGTGTGTGCCATCATGTTTGAGTGCATCTGCAAGCATATGTGTGGAAGAGAATGTGTTTTTGTTGGGTATATGTGGTTCCTTCATGTTTCTGTATATCTGCATGTGTTTATGTGCAAGTGTGTGTGTGTGTGTGTGTGTGTGTGTGTGTGTGTGTGTGTGTGTGTGTGTGTGTGTGTATGTGTGTGTGTGTATCTGTGTGTGTGTGTGTATCTGTGTGTGTGTTTGTGTGTGGGTGGCTTCAGCTTCTTCCTCTCCTCGGGTGCAGGAGCACATCTGTAGGCGTGTTTGGGGGCGGACCTGCAGACGTTGTGCGCCACCACGTCTTGGCTGCAACACCTGTCGTCTTGAACGCACTCCACACAGGGGACTCTCTCTCTCTCACACTCTCTTACACACACACACACACACACACACACACACACACACACACACACGCAGGGTGTGTGTAGGGAGGAGCGCAGACGTATCACCAGAGAACCATTGCTCCCTGTTTTGTTTTGCTTATTTATTCATCTGCCATGCTGTCTCTCTTTCATGCATATTTGCATAGTTTGTTGTTTGGTGAATCACACTTTGAAACTTTTTTGTGTGAGCGGCTGTGGAGCCATGCTAATTTTAGACAGAGCACTGTTGACAAGAAGCATGGGTCTTGTTAGCAGCTAAAGTTGCATCAAAAAGATGCATTGATACACCCCAAGAGGACAAGATTGAATATGTATTATATTTTAGTGAGATAGTTCAAAAGGCCCTGAAAACTATACTGTGGTGCTTCAGTTTGACAGACAATGTTTGTTTTTTTTTGGTAATCCTTTCTTTGTGTGTAGGCTAAATATTCATTTTTTTTATTTGTTTGTATTTTCTTGTTTGCATGGCACAGTTTCTCTACCCTCACCCCCCCAGTCCTCCATGAAATAACTGGAAGTGCTTAAAAGGCTAAAGTGATAAAAGCATAACCCTCCCTACCCCCCATACGCAAAATGACGGACACAATAACACCAGGAAGGACTGTGTACTATGTTCATGCTGCCATGTTGCCTGATGGGTCAATCTCCATATGCACATTAGCAATTATCATCTCATTAAAACTGGCCACATGGACAGCATCGGGGAGCGACAACAGAAAAATAAAAAATAGCGCTGCCCGCTCGGTCCTATCAGCGGGCCACATGTTCCCGCAGAACAATCAGCGGCATGTGCGGCGGTGGTTCCGTCGCACAGGCTCTTATCATGAGAATGGAACAGGCGGTCCCTAACAGGCACACAATGGGCAAACAAGCGGGGCCTGTCCAGAGCTGTTGTTTGGCTGAGGGCTCACCTGACCTGCTTCGTGTTGGGGCGGACACTGTGCTCAGTGGCCACTGCTAGCGGGGAGAAGGAGCGAGAGAGAGCCCGTCCAGCTGGTTTGGATGCACACACCCACACACACACACACAAACCCACACACACACACACACACACACTTGCACACAGACTACAATATAAGAGCTACACATAACACTACACGCAATACACACATCCAAACACACTCACACAAACACTTGCACACAGACTACAACGTAAGGGCTACACACAACACTACACACAATACACACATACAAACACACTCACAGAGGGCATACACATATATTACCACAAACACTCATAGACACACTCTCACACACACGTACACACACAGACCAAAGCTGGCGAGGAGAATGGCTTCGGTTAAAATCAGCAGCAGGAGGAGTTGTATGAGTTCAAGCGTGGCAAACGCCTACGGCAACGGAGAAGCAGAGGCATTTCTCCCCCGTTTCACGGCCGAAAATCAGAGCCTGCCTCCCTCCCGTACGCACGTTAGGGCGGCAAAATGGGAGCTGGTTGAGGGACGGAGCGCAACAGAAGTACATGGCGAAACGCGGTGAAACGCGTCTGTGCGTTCCTCAGCGCCCCCAGGGGTCAAACTCTTGACCTGAACCGGCCATTAGGCGAAATCTGAACACGAAGCACCTCAGCAGAGCCCATTATATCCCCATACAGGTGTGGAGATGAAAGAGGAACATGCAGATCCTCCAGAATGTAGGAGGGAGGGGAGGGGGTGGTTGTGGTGGAGCATGCGTTCAACCAAAATAAAAAGCTGTGAATAACAATCGACTCACATCAGCGACTTGGAATAGAAGCGGAAAAAGCAACGCACGCGAGCGAGGTGTTGCGTCGGCTGCTACTTTCGCACGAAGCGAAGGAAGAGTGCCATTGCTGTTGTTGTATTTCCCTCTGTAGCTCTCTCTACCTTTTTCTTTCTTTACTCTCTCGTTCTCTCTCTCTCTCTCTCTCTCTCTCTTTCTCATGCATCTTCAGTCAGATAACCCACAGGAGCCCGGTGCTTTATTAGTATTAGAGCTACACCAGTATTGCTGCATATTACATGAGCGTGCCTCTGGAATGTTTAAACGTGTGTGTGTGTGTGTGTGTGTGTGTGTGTGTGTATGGGGTGCAGATGTGCAGCACTGTCAGTATAGCGACAATCCCAGCGCACTTCTCTCTCTCTCTCTCTCTCTCTCTCTCTCTCTCTCCCCCCTTCCCCTCCCTCTGTCATCCCCACCTGTTTTATTACAAACCCACGCTGAGAGCAAGAATGAGAGAGAGAGGAGGGGGGGTGAGAGAGAGAGAAAGAGATTGTGATAGAGAGAGGGGCTGGTGGATGGCAGGCATGCAGGCAGGCCTTGCTAGCACTAATGACGCTGTCAGACAGCCCCTGCTCCACTTTGAAGAGTCTCTCGGTGGAGTGTGTGTTAGTAAAGTAGACAAACACTCCATCACTGTCAAGCGCCAAATTCGTGCGGAAGACACCGCATCCCGCGGTTTTGAAGCAAATCTCAAAAAGCCCTTTTGTGTCTGTCAGTCTGAGGCCCTTTGATTTTGACGCCCAGAAACAACAAACCGTAATGGCATGTGTGCCTTATTCAGGCGCCGCGATGGAGGGAAAGAGAGAAGTGAGTGGCAGAGGGAGAGAGAGAGAGAGAGAGAGAGAGAGAGAGAGAGAGGGGCTGGTGTTTATTTATTTTCCTTTTTTCCACACCATCTTTACTTGACAAAATTTGTCACAACTGCGTGGCGTTCGTCAGGTGATTGCCAGGCGGTGCCAGTCACATCTTTGACTGGCTGCTGTGTCGAATGGGCATTGCCCATGTTACATCAGAGTGATGTGGAATAAAAACAGCACAGGGCAATAATACAGTATAACCCAAAACCCAAGGTGTTCATTTGGGGAGGGTTGGGGGGTGTATTCAGCTGATAGCATAGCGAGGTATCTGTAGTGCGTCAGCAGACCCTAATTGAAGTGCACTGAGGCTTTTCAAATGACTCCTCCTCACACCCATTCCCAAACCAAAGCTTTAATGAAAGCTGCACCGCCGGCTACAGCTGACATGGCCCAAACATATTAACCACGCCTCTAGGGGCAATTCGACCCAATCCTATACAGACTTTTTTTTAAATAAAATAGATGTAATGTTTGGCTTTATTTAGAATAAATGTGTGTGTGTGTGGGGGGGGGGCTCTTAAAGTCTCCTGGGCATCTTGACTCATGACACCCCCCCCCCCACACACACACACACCACCAAACAGCACTGACCACTTCACCCTTGCGGTGACCGCACACAGTACGTGTGGTGCCTGCACAAGCGGACTGGGGCCGCTGTCTTTAGGCTCAGCCCTCGTCAGGGCTCTGAACCCTGTGTAAGGGCTGCTCCCTGCGCTGGTGTTCACTATTGATTCGCTGATTTGCTCGAGCCGTGTTTGGTGCTGGGGCTCTCGGTGTCCGCGGGCAGCCTCGTGGGTACGGCGCGCTGCCGCCTAATCACAACCGCAGCTCGAGCGCCGCAGCTCCACCAGGCGCACCTGTGCTGCCAGGCATTACACGCGAATAATAAGACTGGCGTTGTGTTTCGCGTCACACAAACAGGCCTTTGTCTCCAGGCAAGCTCGGTACGCGGAATTACTAAACAAACAGCCGGATAATAACCGCACGAGGCCAACAACAAGACGCACGTCAACGGGTCCTGGGGATCTGTCAAGAACGCCATGAGGGGGCGTCATCAGTGCTGTTACGGTGATGAAGGGAATATTCATAATTCCCCCTACATACCTGAGCCCCTTCGGGTAGGATTTTAAATCAAACCATTTGGCAGCTCAATGCTATTTGTGGTCGGTGGCGTTCAGCTGCAAGGCCTAAAATTGCTTCACTGAAATCCTCTCTCTTAGAGAATGTGGGCTTTTTGAAAGCCGCTCCCGAGCAAATGGAATCGTTACTTCTGAGAGCTGCCCATCCAATATATTTATGGGACGGACACTTCTCACAAGTAAGTGAACACACACACTCTCTCTGTGTGTCTCTCTCTCACACACATATATTTTGCCCCTCAATGAAACTGCCTGTCACAAGCCACAATTCTGTTGTGGCTACCTACTTAGTCTTACTCGTGACAACATAGCTGGCTGAGGGAGATAGCGAGCTGGGAGACTAGCGCTCCGGCTACTCCTTCACTGGCTGCAACCGCTTCGGTTACCTCAAGTGTTGACATTAAAGCTCAAATTGCCATCTGGAGGGAAGATTTGTGGTGGAATGAGACGAGAGAGAGAGAGGAGCACTGTTGGGGGGGGGGGCTGAAGTAACGATGAGAGAGACAGACTCTCACCGCCACAGCTGGTGTCTTATGCAATCGGAATCCATTAAACTGAGCGATTATAGAATGCAGGTGGCCTTACTGCTGCCGAGGCCTCCCACAAATGCCAGGGAACGTTATCATATCAAGTGCAAGGGGGGATGTCTTTAACATGCAGCCATATGCAATTGCATACCTT
>NC_063211.1:12765274-12790274 GCF_017589495.1 Alosa alosa | reverse complement strand
TTCTTCTATGAGAACTAGTGCTGTCAAACGATAACATTTTTTAATCACAATTATCGCTGAATTCCTATAGTTAATCACGATTAATCACATATTTTATCATATGATTAAAATTCTATTATTTTGCATTTCTGAACTTTCCAGGAGTCCATATTAACAATAAAGCAATTATGGTTTATCTTGATTCAAATGAAAGCAAAGCAAGTTACTTTATTAACTGAACTTTAAGACATAGGTCTATTTGATTATTTCAAATCAAATTTCAAAGATGTGCAGCAGACCTGAGGCAACACAATATATTCTTCAGAAATATAGCTGATATAAACGGGAAATAAATGCTACTGCAGAAGTGTATGCACAAAAATGTAGGCCACACACATTATAAAGGGCATAACAAATAGAAAATATTATATTCATACTATATTCATTACCTTTGAGTTCAGTTGAAAATAAGGAACTTTTCAACATGAGTGCATTGCCATTTTATAGGCCTACAGTCTATGGTGCACTGTGACTTGCCACACACATCAACGCCGAAGTTTTAACAGGCAAACACTGGATGAACAATGGATTTTATGGAGCAGTGACCAAATATAACTGAATCGAGATTACACGGCTGCAAAGTGCGATGCTGGTGTGCGGAGTTGTATTGAAAAGAATGGAATCTAATGTAAATGAATGTCGAAAGCAGAGTGCATCGCAAATAGTAGCAGCCAAAGAGGAATGTTGATAACAGAACAAGTGACGCTGAAAAAATCTTTGGCGGCACACAACTAATGCGTCAGCCTAGGCTACTACTCTTTGGCCAGCTCGTTAGCCAAACCAAGTGTCTACTAACGGCGCATCATCATAAAGATACATTTGATCTGCATCTGCATCACGCCCCATTTTAGCGGAAAACATGTTAACATTATATCATTGAAAGACAGCTACAGTAGTAATCACACCTTGACGTTACATGTAGTTATTATTCACAGGACATTCAATAATTTTACAAACACGGCAGTTATGAAGAATTGGGTTTAAGTAACTTACTCATGTCGAAACGATGTACATTACCAACCTTATTCGTTTGCAATACCCCATGTATTAAACAAATTTAGCATGTACACTTATCATAATATCCCATGCAAAACGGTTAGCTTGCTAGCTAGCTAACTGTGGAACTTCAGTATAGCCAATTATCTCACCTAGTTGTAGGAAATAGGCTACGCACTAATGAGAACGAATCATGTGTGTGTGTTTGTGTGTGTGTGTGTGTGTGTGTGTGTGTGTGTGTGTGTCTTAATGGATGGTTGCTACACCACTCAGTACACACACATTTCTTTTGTAGTCCTGATGTGAGCTTCTATGGCTTTGAAAATACTCTAGGAGCTAATTGGGATGAGAGCATTGATGTGATCTCTTGGCCTTGCACTCTTACACACACACACACACACACACACACACACACACACACACACACACACACACACACACACACACACACAAAACAGTTCTCTGGTGCCTCTTTGTCTCACTCATTCTGTCTTTCTCTTGCACACACACACACACACACACACACACACACACACACACATAGACACACACACACACACACACACAGAGAGACACACACACACACACACATTACATGAGCAGCATCCACTTGGGAACTTTTAGGAAAGCATGCCCAAGGGCCCGCTGTTGACTGAGCATGAAAAAGCTCTTGTGCTGATGGCTCTCTGCCATGGAGTGGGTCAGGGAGCAGAGGTGGCCCTTGTCAACAAGAGCGGCCCCTGATCACTAGCGCACCGTGCATTAATGATATAGATTCACCCGGTTCCACTCTTATGCGGCTTACAGCAGTGCAAAGCATTAGTGTCTTACATAGCGCTTCCAGTGCTTGGCTTACATTGTGTTGTCTGTGTACCACAAACAGAACAAAAAAAACACACTGATTGCCAGGAGTGTATGTAGATCTCAAAGACAATGCATCCTCTCTGTGCACACAAGCAAACTTATAATACAATTTCTTTGGGCATCTTTGACTTCATTGCAGCAGTGTGGTGTTCTGTAGGTCCCCTATTTTGGCAGGCTTCATAGCAACCTCCCCCGGCAACCCCCCTCCCCCCACCGCCTCCATCCTGCTCAGTAAATATCTCCCAGGCAACTGGCTGGGCCGCTAGGCAACCGTTGCTTCTTCCCTGCATCCCTGTAGAATTTTAGGACCAGCTCTGTCTTTCTCGCTTTCTCTCTCCACAATAACATCAAGTCCATCTTATCAGCTTTGCTCTGTATGTATAAGCAGTAAAGATAGAGAGATGACTTCTTTATAAGCAATATATACATGCAGATTTGGCATGCGTATGCCTCTATTGTCCATGTGTATGTGTGTACATATGTATATATGTATGCGTAAGTATGTGTACTGTATGTGTATGTGTATGTGTATGTGTATGAGTACATCCATGTGCATGTTTGGAGACACAGACCTTTTCTGACTACTCTGTTGTAAGCACTGGATTTGGCACAGGTGTTTCTGGTAATTATGTTATCTGCTCGCCCCCTGTAGGAAAGGAAAAATGTGCTGTTTGAGTCAGAATTTAGTGTGTGTGCATCATGTGTTCTTGTGCATGTTTTTCTCATATATAAATATATGTGTACAGCATATATAGTATCTCTCCTCAACAGGCTACGAATCAGTGTAACAGCAAGTTAATGCAATATAGTAAAAAGTACAACGATCTTGACTAAGGAATTACTGTGCTCAGTCCTGTACTCACGACAGTAGCAGAAGAAAAGAGGAAGACCACCCCCCCCCCTCACCTCCTCAGGGACAACTGACACTGCGAACTGTTGATTTAAGGTATTTACGTCCAATTAAAAATACATTAAAACCCGGCAGTATCTGCAAGCTGGTAGAAATACAGATGTTTGATCTTGATATATTTTCACTATTAAGCATAATTAATTCTAATGAAAATATTCACGGAGGATACGCGTATCTGCTGTCTTTAATTAGCAGCCAAGGCTACACCGGCACTTGTTTACTCTATTAGTTCCAACAAGCCAAAGTCGGGTGCGCTCAGTTTAGACAATGCGCATCAACAAACAAGACACTAAGCAAATACGCTTCCAATTTTGCGCTGGTTAAGCAATGTAATATGGACGGTAATGAGCCACTGTTTATGCGGAACAATCAATCAACGCTTGCCTCTATTGCTACAGAAATGACACCATCGATATTTCAATCAATCCCCAGTCAAGTGCAACTGTTGGCTCAAACAGTACAAGGCCACAATCGAGCCACACAGACTTAAAAGGCATCACAACCCCTTGGTGTGATACTAGTTCAATATGGACAATTAAATTATTTTCTGCATAAAAATAATATAATTTAAATATAATTTAAAGTCTCACTTCATTGGGCATATCCTTAGGTAATATGTGCTGATGTTAGAAATTGCACTTGTTTAGGTTTAGAGTTCAGTTTGGGAGAAGAGTTAGCAATGGCTACAGTCAGGGCAGTACTTAATAAGAATTACATTTTATTGAAACCCTTATTTACTGTGCATTGTACATAAGGCTACTTAAACCTACGCGTGACCCAAATGTGCCCTTCTGCACCAAATTAAAGGGCTGGAACATTTTTCTGTGCAGCTTTCATTAGTGGGGTAGCATGAACCTGTTCATCTTTATTTTAGAATGGTCAAAGGGTTGCATGGAGCTCTTCTTCTTCTCTCTCTCTCTCTCTCTCTCTCTCTCTCTCTCTCTCTTGGTCTCTTAGTCCCCATTTCTCAATCACCCCCTCTCACTGTTTTTCTTTTTCTTTTACCCCTCCCTCTCTCCCTCTCTCCCTCTCTCTCTCCGACCATCTCTCTGTCACCCTCTGTCCCTGATGTTTTACTCTTTCAGCTTCTATCTCTCTCTCTCTCTCTCTTTCTGATTCCCTTTCACTGCCTCCCTCTCTTTCATCCCTCTCTCTCTCTCTGTCTCTCCGTCACACACACACTCATCCATTCATCCTCTCGGCCCCTCTCCTAGTCTGCCTCTATAGACTCCCCTAATTCTCTCCCTATCTGCTCTCTCTCTCTCTTACTCTCACTTTCTCTGTTGCTGTGAGGTAAATGTGAAATGTCACACTCGATATTCTGAACGTGTCGTGATTAATTCCCCGGAGTTTCCCTGTGCCGCCTCGCAGCCAGCCGGCCAGTCAGGCAGTGGTCATCCAACGGTCCATTGTCTCCTCGCATCGTCATTACTCCTCACTGCCACTGACCTAATTCCTCTGCCACCCCATTTTTTTTTTGGTCTTTTTTTTGTTGCTTGTCTTCTCTCATACGACGCCATCCTCTCCCTCTCTCTCTCTCTCTCTCCCTCTCTCTGTCTCCCTCTCTCTCTCTCTCGCACAGACTGTAGCCATAGCGATGCGGCAGGATCCCACTCCTATGCCACCACAACTCGCCTGTCCTCTCCGGCTGCCCCACGGGGAACCATTTGGAACCTGATGGGCTGTTTTTATGGCGGCTCGTTTTATGGGTGTTTTCTTGGATTTCTTTTCCGTCGGCTCATCTCGGCTCATCGCTGCTCCTTTGCCCCTTGGGGGTGCGGGCGGCTCGGCGAGTTTTCTTCTGAGTCAGACCGTGTCCCGCAGTATTTACTGCGTCCATAAAAATAATATGCCGCAACGATTTGTCAACTTTGTTCCCACTGTGGGAAGCAACTCCAGCAATGGCTGAAGCAGCTTTAGGAGACGGTAATCTCCTAAAGCTGCAATGCGATTGATTTGGAAGTTAAACAGTTGCTTCTGGGTTTCTTTCGCTCTCTTTCTCTCTCTCTTTTTTCCTCCAAGAGCCATCATTTGATGAAGAAAAGAATACAAACAGACCACTTTTTTAAAGTAGCTCTGTGTTGAAGTGTATGTCAGAATCATATATACTCTCTGTCAGTTTATTTCTCCACAGTGCACTGCCCACACTCATTCCTGGGCCCCAGATGCTGAATAGCCTTTTTCTGTGCAGCATAGTAAGCAGAGTCTGTTTGAAGAGGTTCCATGTTGCTTGCATTAAGTCTTACACAGCACAGTTAATATTTGTAAATCACGTTTAGTTCCTTTCTTGGGCCAACAGCCACATATTAGCAATCACCCAAATCTGAGCAGCACCCCCAACTCAAAGCCAACCCCCCATTCCCTCCCCTAATCCTTCGTCACTGCAGCTCTTCTCTCTCTCTCTTGCTCTCTCTCTCTCTCTCCTCTCTCTCTCCCTCCTTCCTCATTTTCATCTACTTTACAAATAGAGTCTTTCTTTTTTCAATCCATCTCCCAACCCTCTACCCCCCCCCAAACCCCCTCCCCGTTTGTGAGTCTCCTCTTGCATAGGGGGGCTCAATGGAAAAGCAAGGGCCCAATTCACGCCCCAGCTATTAGCATAGGCCAATGCTCAATCCATACTCTTTCCTGCCCCAACCCTCTTTGCCTCGGTCAGGCCCGATAACAAAAGAGCACGCGTGGTGGTAGTGGGAGGCTTCCAAGCCCCAGGGGGGCCCGGTCCTATCTGCCGTGTGTATCTTAATGTGAGTCTTCCAGAACAAATTGGCCAGTTTACTTAACAGTTGGCAGTGTCCCATGAATATTTGATAGCAGGCCGGGATGGCTTGATGAGCATGTACAATGACTTCCTTATCTTATTTGGCCAGCCTGGCAGCCGCGTGCCGGGCCAACACTCCACCCCCCTAACCCCCCCTGGAGAGCGCGACACCTCAGTGGCGACTTGAGATCAGATGCAGGCAGCTGTAGCGCGCTGCTCCTGAGGCCAGAGACCAAAGCAAGCTCTTATCGAAACCTCGGGGTAGAGGAGGAGGAGGAGGAGGAGGAAAAAGAGACGGAGCCAAAGAAATGGGCCTATGGCCCTCTTGCCTCTCCATCTCCATCCTTCTATTCTCCTCCCTCTCCCCATCTCAGCTTTACATTACTCTCTCTCTCTCTCTCTCTCTCTCTCTCTTTTTTTCTCTATCTTAGCCTTTTCTCTCCCCTCGCCAACCCCTGGGTACACAGGATATTAGATAAAACCCCTGATATCTCAGCCGCGGTGATAGCTAATAATACTGTAGCCTGCGAATCAATGTAGCTGCCCCAGATTTTTCCACTGCTCTCTCCCACCTATAAAGGGATCCAGAGGGCGGCCGGTCCTCTTCTTTTTTTATTAGGGTGGAGGGGGCAGGCGGGAGTGAAAAATGAGTGACCGAGACTTCGGGATCATTTCTTTGGCACTGTTAGCGGCTGCCGAGCTCCCCCCGGGGAGGTGTGCCTTTCAGCAGAGTTTTATGGGATGGCCTGACACAGGCTGTCTCTCTTCATTAGGGAAGAGGTCTCCGGTCCCTGGGATGGTAATTCAGGGAGGTGGGCTTTTTGTGCTGAGTGTGCAGGGGAAGTCCGGGTGGGCGAGACTCATCAAGGGGTTTGTGGGTGCATTTTCATACGCATGTGCGGTGTGTGTGTGTGTGTGTGTGTGTGTGTGTGTGTGTGTGTGAGTGTGAATGTGTGAGTGAGAGAATGGTTGCATGTGTGTTGTGGTGTAGGAGGGAGGGGATGCATACCCAAGCATGATCATAACCTGTCTTCCCCCTGGGGTGTGCGGGTCCCCCACACACACACACACACACACTCACACACACACACACACCCCATATGCGACTGGAGGGATTGAATTGCATTAATTGCTTCACCACGTTTCCAACATCAAAGAGTTCTCGGAGCACATTGGGTAGATTTGAAGGGAGGAAGTCACAAATGTCACCTCAGTGAATCACATGACAAGTATGCGATACATACACCATAGTAATTACCTAGCGGTTTCGGCATACGACAGTCATTGGGTTCAATTTACAAAAATGTGGATATCACTTATATTCAGTAGATGCATACCTAACCCAGGTGCAAATCTATAGGTCCCACTCTACACACCATGACATCAGACCTTACCTACAGGCTCTATTTTGAAAGCCTGGTATGAAACTCAGTAGTAGGCTAAGCTTTGTGTATAACCTTTTCCCATGTTCAGAGCATCTGTTGCCTGGGTGAACCTAGACAAATCGGTGAGTGCACTTGAATATGCTCTGCAGATCTGTCTGGCCATCATCCCATTGAGGTCCATTTTCAAATCACCAAAACCCCAGGAACCAATCACAAACAATTTATACAATAAGTATATATACTCTTTTTGATCCCGTGGGGGAAATTTGGTCTTTGCATTTATCCCAATCCGTGAATTAGTGAAACACACTCCGCACACAGTGAACACACAGTGAGGTGAAGCACACACTAATCCCGGCGCAGTGAGCTGCCTGCAACAACAGCGGCGCTCGGGGAGCAGTGAGGGGTCAGGTGCCATGGTCAAGGGCACTTCAGCCGTGCCTACTGGTCGGGGTTCGAAACGGCAACCCTACGGTTACAAGTCCGAAGCGAAGCTTTGTGTACAAGAAAGGTGTGCTCGCTGTGCTTCTGAAAAGGTTCAGTAACAGTTTAATGTACCAATTTAAGTTTAATTTCACTGTTGATTATGCCCCTCGGAAATCAAAAGTGAACTGACAATGTCCAGACCAATTCTCAGTTGAGATTTGAGAATTGGGAATTGGTCTGCATACAGCCAGGCTAATATATCTGCATGTCTTCAACACCTAAAGCTACATCGGACACATAACACATTTCATTATATACAACAGATTAAAGGGACACCAGGCAAGCCTGATGCTTTTTCTCTACGAAACTCCCCCTCGCTCTGTCTGAAGCTCTTTTCCTTTTCTTTGCATCTTCCGTCAAGGGTTTTCGCTGCTTCTTCGCCGGCTCTGCCATTATACACACGTTTGCAACAATTGCTAGCGTTTCGTTAGCCTGCCTCTGTGCTGTGGATGCAGGATGTAAACTGATCCTGCTTTGATCGGCGGGTACGATATCACTGAACTTGCAAGCGGGATATTCTTCCTACAGGCAGTAGAGGCGGGCGAGAGAGTCTTCATTCGCCCTGTAATGAGTAATTTAACCAAATACCGACTTACGAAGATGAGTAATTAACACGAAAACGTTGCCTGGTGTCCATTTAAGCAGTTGATGGGACAAAAACATACAGCAACAACTGATACAGTCAGGCTGTACACTATCCGCTGAGAGGACACTAGGGTAAGATTTTAATCCAAGGATTACAACCAGATTCTAAACCTAAGTGTTTGAAGGCCTCTTGATTTTGGTCACGGTTTGAAGATTTGTGTAACTCCCATGAAGCGACTCTAATGGTGTCTAATTGGTGGGATTTGAAGTCATCCCAGCAACCCAGAGTTTTTTTTTTTTTTCACGCGTCCCAAACACACGCACACACGTCCCCTCCAAACACCCTCGTCGACCTTGCAGCCTGGCAGCAGCTCGCCGCGAGACACGTGGCTGCAGAGCTCAGTGGCCTTCGTCAGCCGCTAATTAAATCTCCCCCTATTCATTTTGTGTAATGTGGTTTTAATTCAATTACAGGCAGGGTCAGGAAGAGGTTCTCGGAAGCAGTAAAGAGAGAGAGGAGGTGGAGGAGAAGAAGAGGGAGAAAAAGAAGAGAGAGAAGAAGAGAGATTCTTGATGCTGGGCAGGGCTGACGTGGGGCGTGCTGCTAACTGCATTAGTCTCCATATGAACCAGGTTACATGGCACGGCAGAAGGGTACTGACTGTGAAGGTGGGAGAACGAGAGAGAGAGAGAGAGTGAGAGAGAGTTTCTGTGTAGGGAAGAGTGCAAGTGGCTATGGCTGATGTTGAATCTATCAAAGGTTTATAAGGTTGTAAGCTGTTTATGCATCTATAACTTTGGTCACAAGGGACCGTTAAATAGAAGTGAATCAAAACCCTTAAAGTGTGTTTGGATTTTGTGGTTAATGTTTTTTTTATGTACATAACTGAAGTGTTTTTTGTGCAAATTTCTGCATTCTAGCCTAGCGTTTCTGAAATCACTTCTGCATCTGCAGATTGAACACAGGCACACTTCGTGTGATCTGACAAATAACTGTTATCCTGAAGGCCTTGCTCTAACCAGTTCTGCTTCCTTCTTTCAGAAAAAAAAACTGGAAAAAAAAATGCTGGTTGTTTGTATTCAAGGCGCTAACAACAAGAAAAAAAATCTGGTGGGTGGGTGGGGGTGGAGACAACCTTTAATTCTAAGTTGAATAAATAAATAAATTATGGTTGGATCAATGGGGATTTAATCTGCAGCTCGTTTTGACACAGAGCCCAGGCCTTAAACCCGTAGCCCAAACAACCCCCCACACACACACTTTTTAACCCCCATATTCACCAAACGGGAGACGCCCCCCAGCCCTTAGTGCAGCAGAATGATGAACGAGTGCAGGGGACAACAGAGCATCCTGCGGCTCGCGCTCATAAAACACTTCATCAGAATGTGTGTCACGATGAACCCGTCTCTGTGGGCCGGGGGAGTTGGGGTGGGGTGGGGTGGGGGGGGGGGTGGGGGTGGGGGATAGGAGAGCAGGGCTGGATGAAACAACTAGATCAAATTTGAGGGAGGGAGGGGGGGGGAGAAAGTTTCCTCCTTAGGGCCATTCAGTTCTCAAGGCAAATATCCCCTCTCATAGAGAAGAAAGAAATGCAACATAGAGGCCCTTTTAAGGCTCTTTGCTTTATCTCAGTAGTACAACACTATCACGTTTGCTTAAATCTCTCTAATGATAGATTAATGATTAATGGGAGATTATCCTCCATTCCAACATCAAAATGACTTCTTAATTTTCATGTTACTTTTCATTTACTGCTTTAACAGTACACATTTCAAAAGGCAAATAACATTTTGTTTTGACGTGACATTTGTGATATGTATGAAGACTTAATACATCTTATGTGCAAGTATGTACGTGTACGTGTGCGTGTATGTGTATGTGTATGTGTATGTATGTGTATGTGTATGTGTATGTGTATGTGTATGTGTATGTGTATGTGTATGTGTATGTGTATGTGTATGTGTACGTATGTATGTGTGTACTTCAGAGTCTTCTGAGGTATTCATTATGTAAGTAGATAACCTAAGCTCAACCATAAGTAGTATACTGTATCATCAACACACTACCATCACTACTATTGGTAGATACATCTTCACCCTTCAATAAAAACATGGATGCCATAACAAATGAGATGATTGTGAAGATTCAATACCTTGGAGCAAATATGGTAACGGGAACTGACACCCCTGACCTTTCATTCAGGATGGACGATGGATGAATTGTGACGGAGATGACCAAAAAAAAAACCAAAACTCTCATACGAGGTGCAAGGAGAGTCACCCAGTGCCGGTGGCCGTCCCATTGGAAATCTATTGCCCTTAAGTGGGATGTGAACACAGAGATCAGTGCGTGACAGGCGGCTGATGAGTGAGAAGTCGCCGGGGCTTGAGCACATTGAATGCAGATCATGGCTAAATCAATGGTTGGTGTCAGGAGCAACGTGACAAGATCTCCACGCGTGGACCAAAATGTCAAATGTATACATAACCCTGCAAGGTCGGGTCACTTTTAGCAGATAAAGTTATGCCCTGTGTTTTTAAACAAGCATCAAGAAGATCAACCAAATACATGGAGGCAGTCTCTATCTCGCCTCTACAATTTTCTATACAATCTCACATTTCCACTCTTGAAAAAGAAGCAAATCAGTAGAGGAGATGTAGTCACTTGTTTGACCTCTGACCTGTTCATCAGAATTAAGATAAGTCAACAATAGAGGCTATGCTATCTACACAATTCATCTGGTAGGCTGCAAGGCATGACATAGCCAGTATATGAAGCTGTGTGAAGACTAGAAATAAAAAATATTAAACTCAAAGCACACAAAACTTACATGTAGTGCCAGACAACACAACTTATTAATACGGTATGATTAAGGGAGTAAATTGAGTCTGTTCTACTCTTATATGTAACATCCTGGAGAAAACCGTTTCCACAAGACAACGCCAAAGCATTGCTTACATTTTTTCTTGAATTGTAAACCTTTTCTCTCATGTCTGATGCATTTATTGCAGGCAACGGAAAAATAATCTTTTGTTATACAGTTTTCAGGTAGTTATGCATATCAAAGCAACTTTGGATGCCATTCTGAAGCATGAAAAAGCATATTATACAGGGTTTAACAAATAAAAACAGGAAGATTAGAATACCCCCAGAAATCATAATTAGTGTCAAAATATTTTCTTAGCTTGTGCAACGTGTATCTCCTCTTTAGAATGAACATGATGTACTCTACAGGGCAATCACTCAGATAACGAAGAATTCCAGACCACAGAATAAAGCTGATGAAAAATTAAATACAATAAAGTCTGCCTTATTAAAAATTCAACACACAAAAATGGCAGTCGTGCCCTCTAAACTAACAATGTCACCTGAGTGAGCCAATCAGACATGCCAATCTCACTGATGTAATTACTTCCATTATGACAAACAGAATTTTGAAAACTGAGTATGTGATTTTATAAATGTGCTTCGCTTGTCCATTGTGCGCTATATGGCTACCTATCTTTTCATCACGAAGTGGCTGCAGTGATATTGTAACTGTTACCATGGCTACCTTTTTGTAGTCTCCAGAAGAGACCCTAGTGAGATTGTTTTTTTTTTAGTGATTTGTATTGCTGATTTAAAAGGGAGGTAGACACAGCTTGCTTTTATGGCATGTAAGTTACTGTTTCCCATCCATGTATTTCACCCAGATGATGTGATTTCCGTGGCTAAACACCTCCCACACAAATCTTTAGCAACGACATCTTGGCAGGCAGGAGAGGACAAAACAGATTAGAGAAAATAGAGAGGAGAACGGCCTGCATATCGATTTTTGTTTTTCATGGTAGAATAGCGAACAGAAAATATTAGGCCATAAGTGGAGAAACAAGGATATAAAGCTATTACCTTGGCAGATTAATTGATCTCATTTCCCATAACAGTTTAATTGACCGGAAAATGGCAGATGGCTTTTGATGGGAATATCATAAAAAGGCTTGTCAGCAAGCTGCCTCAGCCACACTCTTTTTTTTATCTGAAAGGATTTTTTTAAGAAGAAAAAAAAATTCTTCAAGATATTTCTCGAGATATTTTATTTTTTTATCTGCCTTCGCTTTGAAAATCACTGAAACCTCAGTAGCATCGACGAGGGGGGGCATGGTAATTAAACCAAATGAATAAAAATCCAGTCATTAACATTAAACAAGTTTTTTTGTGTGTGTTATTATTAGTTTTTTGAGACAGAGTGAATTTGTCACCCCATCAGGCAGACTCAGGGACCGAGCAAAACAGCAGCGTGGCGATGTCCATCTGGTCACGCCAGTTTGGGCCTGTCTGGGCTTACTGTCAGCGAAGTGCATTATTCCAGTTTGGTTTAGCAGTGACCGAGGAACTGGGGTGGTGGCAGAGGTAGTGGTGGTGGTGGTGTGTGTGTGTGTGTGTGTGTGTGTGTGTGTATGTGTGTGTGGAGGTTGGGGGGGTGAACGTGTTGGTGGACAGGCTGATATCTCGCTTTCAGAACAAATGCTAATTTAATCAATCTGCAATAAATCCACCCCAATGCTGACTCATGTGTCAGCTGCCAGGGAGGCTGTGTGTGTGTGTATGTGTGTGTGTGTGTGTGTGTGTGTGTGTGTACGTGTAAGCGCGTGCGCAGAGAATGTGAGTAAACAGGGTATGTCTGTGTCTACGACGCATGTGTCGCTAACGTGTGTGTGTGTGTGTGGCTGTGCGTTTGTGTGGGCATGTGTGTGTGTGTGTGTTTGCACATATGTCTGTGCTTGTATCCACAGGGAGAGCTGAAAAAGCAGTGCCTATGCAATCAGCTCATCACTCATCATAGCCACACACACTATGCTTTCTGTCTGGGCTCTCTTTATCTCTCTCTCTGACACACACACAGACACAAGCTTATATATGCAGACATGTTGACCTTGCTCTCCGTCTTCCTCACACATTCATGTAGTCAAAAGTCATGGATACACACACACACACACACACACACACACATACATATACACGTAGACACATGTACCTTACTCAGATGATGTGATTTCCTTGGCTTAACACCTACACAAATTGTCTTTCCCCTTCCACATGTACACACACACACACACACACACACACACACACAAATCCATATCCACCCACTCCTCCCTCCCGAAACACATACACACAGATACATAAATACACACAAACACACACAAACACACACACACACACACACACACACACACACACACACACACACACACACACACACACATTTTGCCTCTAGGTTCACACACCCGCGTGGACAGCGAGCGAGCGAAACTGCTGAGACATTGGCTTTTAATGGCAGGGTGGGGTGGGGTGGGTGGTGGTCGAGGCCGAGCCGGGAGGGGCTGGGACGGGATGCGATGTGGCAGCCGTTAAAAATTCATCCGGGGCCTCCGCAGACCCCCAGCCCGGCCATCAATCACCCGCTCGTCAACGGTGACCGCCGCTGCATCTCAATCAGCCCACGAGGGCACCAGTGACGCGCACGCAGGTCGCGCGGGCACTAAATAACCCCTGTGGAAAAAAATAAATAAAATGAGGGCGTGGAGAGAGAGAGAGAGAGAGAGAGAGAGAGAGAGAGAGAGAGAGAGAGAGAAGGGGGGGGTCATAGAGTTTAAGGAAAGGGGACAAAAGAAAGAGTGAGAGAGACAGAGACGGATAGAAAGAGAGGAAGGTTTGGGAATACAGTAAGGTCATATAGAGTCTGAGAGAGAGAGAGAGAGAGGGTGAGAGGGACGAGGGAATCTCAGAAGGACATGCAGAGACAGAGAGGAGAAGGAGAAAGACAGAGAGAGAGAGAAAGAGAGAGAGAGAGGAGAGAGAGAGAGAGAGAGAGAGAGAGAAGTGTGCCAGGGACCAGGGCCTACGGGGGTAGACTGTCAGAGGCTAATCCTGAAGGATCGGCACACAGGGCCACAGGAGAAATTCATGGATGAGCGTGCGTGAGGGTGAGGGTGTGCGCATGTGTGTGTGTGTGTGAGTGTGTGTGTGTGTGTGTGTGTGTGTGTGTGTGTGTGTGTGTGTGTGTCTGTTTGCAGTGGGCGATGCTGCTGCGGCGGCACACATTCAGGCAGCAGGGAATTAATTAATGACCGTGCGTGTGTCTGTGTGTGTGTGTGTGAGTGAATGTGAGTGTGCTAGTGTGTGTACCCGTCGCACTACTGGAAGGGCTTTTAAATCACAAATGCAAATAAAGAAGCGAGCGATATGAAGTCTTCTCAGTGGTTGTACTTCCTCTGGCTTTGTCTCTCTCTCGCGATCTCTACTTCTCTCTTTCACTCTCTCTCTCTCTCTCTCTCTCACACACACACACACACACACACAAACACACACACACACCCACCCAAATGCACACGTACATAGTCTATGTCTCTCTCTCACACACACACACACACACACACACACACACACACACACACACAAACACACACACACCCATATGCACACGTACATAGTCTCTGTCTCTCTCTCTCACACACACACACACACACACACACACAAACACACACACACACCCATATGCACACGTACATAGTCTCTGTCTCTCTCTCTCACACACACACACACACACACACACGCACACACACACACACTATAGAAAAAAAGAATAAAAGGCAAGTCATCTGCAGAGGCTTTGCTTTCCAATCAGCATACGGATCAGTGGAGCTAGCAGCGATGCCTTTCGAGTCAAGAGTTCAACAGGGACCTCTGAAGAACAAATATTTTGAGAGAGTGGATGAATTACCCCGTTCGCTCATCCTCTGCCTGCCAAAGGATCCGCCAAGCGAGTTAGACGGAGCGAGTTAAAGGAGAGTTCAGATCGATGAAAACGCGCTGAAAGCTGACAAAAAACCCCACCACCACATTCAAAATAGCAGAACACACAAAAGGCAGAATCCATGACGCATATTTCCATTAAACTTGCACAAAATTGCCTACTCCCTAATTCATATAATAACACTTTAAATGTTTTATCATATGTGTTGAACTGTTGAACTGTGTGACAGACGGGGACTATATCGCCTCCATCTTGGCCTTGGTTCCTCAGTAAAAGCCTGCAAATTGGAGGAAAATAACTTGAAAGCCGAGTGGCTCTCCTCCGATAGCGGAACGGATCTCGACCTGATCTAGGCCGGCTCAGCCTCAAGGGAGCTCAGAGCAGAGGGACTGGCAAAGCTGACACCCTGTGGTCCGCTCTGCTGGCAGCAGTAGTGACATTCTCACACTCTCCGACTAGATCTGAATACTCCCTGAAAACACTCCATGCAGCTAACAGGGACTCTCCTGCCGATTTAAAAGTACAAACACCTGAACGCGCTACGGCTAACTAGCACACTAGCCCGCTCTCTTTTGGACACATTCATCACTGGGAGCCTGGAAAGCGTAAGAGAATAAGTTAGCTTGTTAGCCGTTGCAGGTTATATCACTGGGGAAATAGGGAGCTGAAATGCCACGAGGCAATAACTCGCTGCCAAACGCTGTATGTGTTTGGAGCCCTGTAGTGAAGCGAGACTTGTCGCCAACTCACACCCCCCTCTACGGTCACCCCTCAGCCAACACTGAGTTATATAATGGGGGCGGGGGGGTCTCCATGGTAACCCGCTGTCCACTCTAGCACCCCTGTGGTTGTCGTGGCGATGAGCTACGAGAGTAGGGGTCAAAATGAATGGTGTTCCAGCTGTCTGGCGTCAGGAAGAACGAGGTTCCCTGGCCCCCCCTGCGTGGTGCACATGAGCGCACCGCACTTAGCAAGCAGGGCTCGTCTGACAAATGGGTGGCATGGCGAAAAGTATCCAACCCCCCGTTCCCCCACCGTCTACTGCCCTGCCCCCACCCCCACCCCCCACCCAGCCACACACACACACACACACACACACACACATGCAGCCACCATCTCCTCTGCACCCTCTGTCTCGGTGTCTGCGCCTAGGTGTCAACTCTGATTACACACTGATGAGTTGCACTGACAGGGAGGAGAGTGCAGGCTGGACCCCCTGAAGCTTGACAAACAACGACCAAAAAAAAGAGAAGAAAAAAAAACACCTCAACAAAATCAAAACAGCTTTGTTGCGTTCACAGATTTTTTCGCAAGCTCGCGCGTCGCCCGTTGAAGCTGATTGGAAGTGGGTCAGCCTTGCGTTGGCTATCTCTACCAAACACCTCTCTGACCAGCCAAGCACATCTTCAGCTATTTCAGACAAATCTATAATACTGCAGATTCAGACAGACATAACATGGCCGTCAGAATTGAGAAAACCATGTTTTTTTTCCAACATGGTGGTCTCCAGCCATAAAACACTCGCCGTAATTTCATTTTAATAGGTCACTATGCTGTTTATTCATTAAGTGACAGATGAGCTTTTTGCATCTGACCATGTTCGTAATTTACTCCTATGGTCATTTGAGCATAAAATTTGAATTGATTTTTAATGTCCAATATTTCTGTCTATAGATTGAGAGCAAATACTCCTGTGCAGCCTACAGGCTGCATCTTATGGCTTTCCACGACCTGAAATGACTAGAAATACCTTTTCCAATTACAAGAGGAGAAGTCACGTCTTATGAAACAGTTCTCATATCGGGGTTAATCTCTGTTGTTATCCCTGATAAACCCTATTTGTGTCTGACATCTTGAATTGAAATCACAGTAATCACATTGCAGAGGTGATGCGGTGATTTGTAAAGAGCCAAGGGCAGCGGTGATTACGCAATGGAGGTAAGTCAGATCAGACATAACTACAGAGAATATCTCCATCCAACCCTTAGAGGGCATTCAACATGTGAGGCAAGGGGCAGTTTGTCTTTTCACTATGACACTGGCACAATGACTCTCTCTGAGTGCCCAATGGTTGGGTCTTGACTTAAACCTGAAGCAAGACTGGTTCCTTTGGCTTGAAACTACTACTACTAATTTTTTGTTATTTTCCAACTCTCCAGCCTGTTTCTTATACTGCTTTGAGTCTCACGACAGCCCACATCCTGAGTCTCGGGAGAAATCTAAAAGACATTACGTTCCCTCCACATCTTCTCCCACTGCTTCAGGCTAAGACCTTCCCTGGAATTCTGCAATGTTTCTTTCCTTCTCTCCCTGCTCCCCCCTCTCTTCTTTCTATCCGAGCGCACAGGCGCTCCATCCTTGTGGAACTGGAACGTCCTCGGCGACGACAGCACAATGCGGGTGCTATAGTAACCGGCGCTTCGGCCTTGGGGGACTTTTTTGTGTTGCCGAAATAAAAAAAAAAAAAAACACAGGAGCCTGCCTTTTAATTGCTGAAGCACAAACAGCCATTTTGATGAGTTTGCCGAAGTCTCTTGTTCTCAGCCCTGCAGATGTGCTTATCGGCATATGAAGGCCTCCTTGTAAGCAGCGCTAAGCCTCGCCAGCAGAGCTTGTACGCGCGGTTCCCGGGGTCGATAGCAAACAACGGTACAGTATTGTCCTATCCCCCATATCAATCCCTGGGCCAGGGTGCTCATTGACTTTTCCCTCACTATCGCATGTAAGGATTGTGTGCATTCACGCCACCAGAGAAAGAGATGAACGAGAGAAGGGAAGGGCAAGGGATAGAGGAAGCGAGAGAGCAAAGAGAGAGAGAGAGAGAGAGGGGGGGTGGAGAGAGAGAAGCAGTCAGTGGTCTGGCTGAAAGATTGATTGAGATTCTCCAGGATGGCCTAGCCCTGTGGCCCAGTTTGTCAGAAGGGCCTGGCTCAGCACATTCAGAACACATCTCTCTCTCTCTCTCTCCCTGTTTCTTCTCTTTTTCCTTTCTCTTCTGTCTCTTTCAGACAAACACACATGCGCAGTCTCTTTCTGTTTTTTTTTTCCATCCTCGCCTCTGACTGGCCTTTTTCTCTCTCTCTTGTTTCTCTCGCACAAATACACACTGTCTTTCTCTTTTTCTGCACACCCCTTCACTCACTCTCTCTCTCTCTCTCTCTGCTTCTCTTCCCCCACTCTTAGTCTCTCCCTCCCCCTTCTCCTCTCCTCTCCTCTCCTCTCTCTCATCCCAGCAACTGTAAGTGCTCCCCCCCCACCACCCACCCACGACTCCCCACCCCCAGATGAAATATTAAATAACTCGGCCGATCCTGCTTTTGCTCTCGCTCTCCTCCCCCCCCCCCACCCCAACCCAACCCCCGCCTCCCTCGGTTCTTGGCCTGATCGGTCTGATGGCGTGAAGCACACTGCCCCCCTTTGGCGAGAGCGGGGAACTGCGGGGGCCACAGTTCACCGTGTCAAGCCGCCGAGACTGCTGTTTTGCCTATGGGGGTCTCCATGGCAACGAAGAGCGAGGGAGGCACTGTGGGTCAAGCTGTTGCAGGTAATTTAGCCTCTGGTGAATTGGATGTATTTCTGCTATTGTTTTTATGGCTTTATATAAATACATAAATCACACCTCCAGGATTTGACACAGTGGGGGCTTTTTTTCTTTAGATTGTATGTCGAGAGTGTTACTTAACATTCATGCTGTATCCTATGTAAATACAGCAGGGAAAGTATGCCTTTCCACTGAAATGAATAATGAACTGTTGCATACAACAGCATTGCACAATGAGAATTTTAATGATATAGGCTTATGTCGTATTTACATTGCCCTTTCGGGCAGATCTGCATATATGACCCTAAACAAGGGTTTATTTGATGTCTGTCATAAAGTCTGTTATAATCTTCATACATACTTATGAAGTATACCCCCCTCATCCCTTCTAAATTAAAGAACAATGACATATATATATACATACACACAACAAAATGTGTAGTATGATTTAAAAAAATACATATGGCATACTGTGAAGTGTATCAAATGCAAAATCAGTTGCTGAGTGTGTCACTCAGTGTGAGTGTGCGGTTGAAATGGGAATAATTATGTAGTGTGTCCATGTCAGTTGCTGTCGTTCAGGTTTCTTAGTATTCCCATCAGAGCAAAAAATTCCTCGGTGTGAACGTCAGTTCAATGTCATCCATTGTCTGCCATTGGGTGGACCTACAACCCAGCCCCAGCAACAACTTAATCACAATTTCCACCCTAGTCCACCACGTTTCCAGCACGCGTGTGTCATCAGGATCGCAATACACCACTAAATATGTTTTTGGTGACAAAACCAATGAAGAAAACCTCCACCCTCCTTTGCATCCACCCCCAGCACATTGACTCAGATAATCAATGTTGGAGGCAGTGTTGAATCCACATCTTTTTGCTCGGGCCAGTCATTGGCCAGCTCGCCATGCTGAGGCCCTCGGACAGGGGAGGGGACTGACGCAGGAGCTGGGACTTTTCGAATGCTGAGTCATGCTGACATGTGGCTGTGATTGCCCTATTGATTATCATTATTGATTAGCTATAGGGGCTAGCAAGGCTGCCTGCCATTAGGGAGGACAGATGCCGGATCGAGGGAGTTAGAGATGCGCTCTTTCTCCCCCCCCCCCTTCTGTCCGGTGTCCGGTGCTCGATTGCCCAACCCGGGAAGGAACTGCGAGTGTGTCCAGTGCCCGCTCTGTGAGGATGCAGAACGCTCGGCCAAAAAAAGTCATTTACGACTCATTAAACTTATGACCCAAGAAACAGAAGCCTGAGCCTGTTCTTCGATGATAAATGGTCCTTGTGCCAAAATATTTCAGGCGTTTTGAAATAGTTATCCAAGGCAGCCTCGCAAGAAGTCTCAAGAATACAAAAGCTGTAGTGGTGTGTTGCATTTTATATTAACTTAACTCTTGTTGAGTGTGCATTTTCGAAATCGAACTATCTTCTCATTTAGTCCAAACGTGCGCCACACTCTCCTGTCTCAGGTGTTCTCCTGTCCTATTTCTTATTTTCCTTACATTTCCGAGATGGCATCAATCTCGGCGCTCGTGGCGGCGAGCGATCTGGGGGCGCTGCCATACTGCGGCGGCTCCTGCGCCCGTGCAGCACTCGACTCAACTCGACTCGGCTCGGCTCGGCTCCGCGGCGCTTATCCCCTTTCATCTCGCCCCATTGTTGGAGCGATCTCATTAGCTCCAGCGCTCTCTCTCTCTCTCTCTCTCCCCCAGCCTCAGCGGAGGAGCGGAGCGAAGAGTGGAGGGGTGAGGAGGCCGATACTGCTGCTCATGCTCTCAGCCATGGCATTTTGGGTGGATAATGAGGTCTAGGGTTTCAACCCCCCCACCACCACCCCCAACCCCCCACACACACTCCCCAACCCTCAATGCCCCCAAGCTCCATCCGAATATCACTCACTCACTCACCAACCAACCCACCCACTCCCCACCATCCCCCACCTTCTTCCTCCTCCACCCTCCGCTCCACCCTCCCCTTCAAGCCCCATCGCCTTGAGCTACTGTGCAGACTGCTGGAGTGCCGGCTTCAGAAGCTCTCGCCCCCGTGAGTGGCAAGTGTGGCACGGGAGACGAGAGCAGAGCGTGCGGTGTGGTGCGGGGCGACGCGGTGTGGTGCGGGGCGACGCGGGGCGACGCGTCTTCATGGTGATTGCTGCGCTGATGGCGGCCCTGTTCGCGCTGATGTAAGGTCCCTCCCTCTACAGATGGACGAGATTTGCCCTTTCGGGGGCTTTTCTGCAAGAGAACGAGGAGGAGGAGGAGAGGAGGCGGACGACAGATGTGATGGGGCAGAGTCGCGACATGGAGCAGCTTGAGAGGGAGGGAATCCATCTTGTGTAAAACCTTTTCACTATCTCACCTTCTCTTTCTCTCTCTCTCTCATAGTCATATTCTCTCTCTTTCTTGCTTCACTCCTGTCTTCCCCATCTCTCACCCATCCCCTTAGTTCTCTCACTCTTTCACTCTTTCTCTCACCTCGCTCCTCTCTTCATCATCTCTCTCACCCATCCTCTTGGTTCTCTCTCTCTCTCTCTCTCTCTGTCACTTCACTCCTCTTTTCCCCACCTCTTTCAACCATCCCTTAATTCTCACTCTCTATCTCTCTCTCACTTACCCTTATTCCTTTTCTCTCTCCCTCCTCTCCCTTAACTTTCTCTCTCTTTAATCCCTCCCTCCCTCCTCCCTCTCCTCCTCCTGTTTACCTCAGAACCTTCCTCTTCTTTTCCCACCTCTGACTGGAAGACTCCAATTTAGAGCCGGGCAACAGGCCGAAAATTGGGTGTATGTTTGTGAAGCAAGTGTATAATTCATCTATTTGTAGGATGATTATGCCACCCCCCCCCCCCCCACCCATCTGTTTGTCACAAGTAGGAAACCCCCCCCCCACCTCGTCTCTACTCTTCCAGTCTATTTTAGCATTTACGTCAGTAGCGACTCACACTGGGGGCGGGCATGGGTTTGGGCGAAGGCTATGATTAGAACGCTCTCCCAGAGGATGTATTGATATCGCACAGCAAGGTTATAGACTAGTTCTGCAGGGGAGGGGGTGGTGGAGCTGCTGGTGGTGGTGGTGCTGGGGATGGAAAGAGAGAGATGGACTAGACACATAAAGAAGCCGCACGGCTCAATGGAAACCTCCTCCTCCGCATCCTCCACCTCCTTTTTACGACTAACGAATGCAGAGGAGGTATGGGGTGATAGGCCTGGAGGAAATGCACTTTTCATGAGGCCCACTATTATGCATTCATAATGCATTGTGACATGCGATAAATTATACAGGGATGCCATAAAGGATTCATGACTGATTATCGGTTACATTTTGGTCTGTGAGGACATTTGATTCAAAATTGCTGATAGAAAAAGCTGTGAAAGTTTTATGTGACCATAATAAACTTTTGTAATTCATTAGTCATTGGTATTAAAAAGCATTTATGTTACACACCAGATAAAAAAAAATAGTAGATAAATGAACAGACAGGCAGATGGGAAAAAAAAGACTAAATGTTGTCTGGCGTCCATTTCTGAGACACACAACCATAATATGTCTATCTCTCTCCCCACCCCCTTTCCTTATGCAATGTGCAGCAATCTCTTGGGAGAAGCACTTGCTTGGTCTACCATTATTTATTTTTTATTTCTCTCTTATATAATGACTATTTCATATCATGATTGATGCTCATTATGATGTTCAACGACTTAAAGTCTACAGTATGGGAGGAGTTATATAACACACGTAGCCAGCCATTATATACATCTCGGAACTTTGCGTCAGTATCTATTTGCTGATGGTGAACATGTTTGTGAGAACCTATGTTACACCTGCACCGTCAGAAAATGTTCTCTAGCTGCATCTCTCTCTCTCTCTTTTTTCCTCCCTTATTCTCTCCCTCTCTTTCTCTCCCTTCGCTGCCTCTTCTCACCCAACCTGTCAGCTCGCACCGTTGCTGTGACTACGGGAAATTGTCATGGCAACCCCCGGCGGAGAGGGACGGAGGAGGGAGGGGGAGGAGGAGGAAAGAGAGACAGCGAGAAAGAGAGACAGAGACAGAGACTGGTAGAGAAGTCCACAGAGAAAAGAGAGAGTGCATGTCTCCTCCTCGGGTACACAGTGAAGAGGCTGTATAACTGTGTATGTGGTTCTCCCCGGTGCTTTATCAGAGCCGGCATCAGCTAGCTTCACAATGAAGTAAATGGCAAAAAGAAACTCCATTTGGTCGCCATAACGACAGCTATTAATTACAGTCTGCATATAGGCATTGTGGGGGGAGAGGGGCTGGGAGATATACAAGTAGTGCCCAGTGTGTGGTGTGTGTGTATGTGTGTGTATGTGGTGTGTGTGTGTATGTGGTGTGTGTGTGTGTGTGTGTGTGTGTGTGTGTGTGTGTGTGTGTGTGTGTGCGCGTTTGCAAATATATCTATTTTTGTGTGTTTTGTGTGTTAGTGTGTGTATGTCACACGCTTGTGGCTGTGTGTGTGTATGTGTACGTTTGCATGTGTGTGTGTGTGTTTGGACTATGTTTTGTGTGTGTGTTCTCATGGCCTCATCTGTGAGATTGCAGCCAGGCTGTTTCAATAGCCCAGGAGGAGGGGGAGGTGTGGGTGACTTGTGATGAGAAAGGAGCATAGACACAGGTCGGTGCTTTTGGAAAATATATGTTTAACCTCATTACCTGCGCTATGGACGTGAATGCGTTTGGCAGGTTGACTGATTCATTGACCACCCCCCACTCCTACCCCACACCCCACGCCACCTTGCTCACGCGTCCGCCACTCCCCCACCGGCTCCCAAAGGGGCATAAAAAAGAGGGCTGGTTCTCACTCGCTCACATCAAGAATAAATTGAAAAGGACCGTGGCAAATCAATGTCCAATCAATCGTCTTTATTTTTTCACCGAGCCTCCGTGGTCAGCCATACAGGTTGGGAGTTAGGGGGAGAGCCTTAGCTGCTTTGAACCTGCATTTCCGAAGCTGGTTCATAATTGATGAAAGCGTCGGTGCTGAGATGCCCCGGCGGCTCTTGTTCCTTCACTAGCAGAAGCGCAGCTGACAGTCTGGCACTAAATATGATAATCATATGCTGCTTCATGTCTACCTGTAATACCTGTCCATATTGCCCTCCCCCAATTAATAGCTCAATACATTGATCAATGGTGATGGAATTTCTAAGGCATTGGAATCACCACCTTGTCTTGTTTGCCCCTGTTCTTAAATGCCATCGATTGAACAGCTGTCCTAGGAGACTTTAATTCTTCTGATTACCATGAAGACGCTCTGAGCAGTAATTAAAACCGAAACCTTGATGAGGGAAAAAAACCCTCACCCACCCCCAAAACATATACCTGGCCATCTCCCGGCGTCTGGTTCGTTAACGAGGTCAGGAGAAAAGGTCAGCTTATCAGAGGAGTCCGCTGACCCTCCTGGCCATTTGCAGTCGCAACGCTCCGTGGAGTGCATGTAATTTGTGTACATAAAACTTTAATGGCTGTAGTAATGGCTTGTGACCAGTTTCAAAATGGAGGGGGGGGTTGAGGGTGATGGTTGGGTCTTAACAGAGGCAAACTGGTGAGGATTGAAGAAAGGAAGAGTCCTGTGTTTTGTTGAAAACTCTCTACTGGGTAAGAAGGTCACCAAAGAGT
This sequence comes from Alosa alosa, assembly GCF_017589495.1. NCBI lineage: Eukaryota > Metazoa > Chordata > Actinopteri > Clupeiformes > Clupeidae > Alosa > Alosa alosa. Next base: position 12,766,278 of record NC_063211.1, on the reverse strand, counting down.
TCGTGTTTGTTTCGCTTGCAGAGAATGGAGGGTTACGGCGATGGAGAGCGCGAGCGATCTTTCTCATTAGAGTCGAATTTGCGAGGGTGATTGGTGTGGCTGACCCAATATGAGACGTAATGGAAGTGGACCTGTGCAGAGCGACGACTACAATCTCAGAGACCCGCAGCATCGTAATCACATTAATCACACCATTCCACATGCAGACAGACACACACACACACAGACTGTGACACACACGTACACACACACGCTCTGCTTTCTCATTTACCTGTAAATGACCGAATCAGGAGAAATAGGTCAAATTAGACTGGGAATTAATCCAATCTGGTCGAATCGATTTCATTACAGACAGAAATCTGATGTATGTATGTAATTCATTTGAAGCTCGGAGTGCACAGAGTTCAGCCCACTGTTGAATAGATCTGATGGGTCTGATGCTGAGCACTGCAGATTTAATTCACGGCCGCACACATTCAAATTATCCCTTGTCCTCTTTCATGAAACATGAAACATCTGACCACACAAGCCATTTGCTAGTCTTCCACAGAGGGAGATTCATATGGGGAACAGTACTAGTAGATAGTGAATAATAGAACCGTGGTTATTCACTGACAGGAGTTTGCAGTTGATTATCTCCTGACAAACATGTATGGGTAACAATTCCTAGGGAATAACTTCTTTATAATACATTTCAAGCACAGTTACTATACAGAGTAAGTGATATGACATGCAATGAATGTGCTATGGAGATGCTAATGTGCCATGCCTCCTAAACAGCAGTAGGTAGTTGTTAGAGTTTTGGTTATTTCCGTACCTGTAAAGCTTGTAAACACATTTTGGATATCATGATTATCTGAAGGAACACACAGATACACAAGATATATACACAAGACACAATGTATATTGGCTGAGCGAAATTGACCAAATATTTCAATTAGGAAAATATTAAACACAGAACAGAAAGGGAACCCAGTTAAATGAACAATGGCCTACTACACATT
>NC_063211.1:12699578-12764774 GCF_017589495.1 Alosa alosa | reverse complement strand
GTGTGTGTGTGTCTGTGTGTGTGTGTGTGTGTGTTTGTGTGTGTGTGTACATAGTCATATAGAATGTTCTGTGAGTGCAATATTCCAGTGTGCATATGTATCATCAACTTAAAAAGCAGTATGTAATTGCATGTAATTTTGTGCAAGAATGGTTTAGCAGGGGAATGTGAGAGAATATTTGCAATACCAGACTGACGTCTAGATGTACAGTATGTTTAAGTGTGTGTGTGTACGTGTGTGTGTGTTTGTGTGGGCGTGCGTGTATGTGTCTGTGTGTGTGTGAATGTGAGCGTGATTGTTAGAGCACTTCTGTGTCTATCTGGCTGTCTGTCTGTCTCTGTCTGTGTGTCTGTCAGTGTGTGCGTGCGTGCGTGTGTGTGTGTGTGAATGTGAGCGTGATTGTTAGAGCACTTATGTATTTATACAGTTATGTAAGTATCAGCAAACACAATTACGAAATGTTTGTTGTTGTGTGTACTGTCTTAGCTACTGCCGTGTGTGTTTGATGCATATATTGTAAGTGTGTGTGTGTGTGTGTGTGTGTGTGTGTGTGTGTGTGTGTGTGTGTGTATGTTGCCTCTGTGGCCTGTCAGCCGTATTTGACTGCACAAGTGTGACGGGCCCAGCTGTGGCTTCAGCACTGATCTGATCAGTGGTGATTGATTTTATCAGCACTGCAGAGACGCAAGGGTCTGGCCCTCTGCCCCCACACACACACACACACACACACACACACACACACACACACACCTGTCCAAACAGCCGCATCCTGATTGATTAGAAGGACACAGCGTGGCAGTCCGATGACCAATGCATACGTTAAGAAGCAACACAACCTCCCTCTGCTATGCTAAGCACCGGGGGAAGGGATGGTCAGTCTAAGCGCTTACCAGCCCTTAAGTCTCCCCTATTGTGCTGTCTCAGACTGTGTGTATTGTGTAACCGTGGTTGGATGGTGACTTATGCATACCTGATGCCAGCATACCAGTTCAGGCGTGGGGAGTGTGCTCCCTGAGCATGAACAATATATTGCAACTGCATGAAATGTTTATCAAGCATTGTTTTGAAGGATGCTTGATGTATGGATATAATTTAAGGCATGCATAAAAAAGCCAATACGTTCACTGAGCTGGACTCGGGGCACAGGCAGGCGAAACTATAAACAAAAACTTGATATGACATGGAAATGAATCAAGTTTAATACCGTGTATGTTAGCGTTACGGCGCCGGGCGCTAACAAAGCAGGATGTATGGTTAATACAAATGCCACATCAACTGAAACAATCTCATCTGTTATCTCCTCGGGGTAAAGATGTGTTCTTGTTATAATGGCTGATGTTATTAGATGATGCTATTGACGATAAAACTTAATGTCATTACATTCAGCTGAGCCCCATACGCACTATACACGGACCGGAGTGATCCCAGTGCTGATCAGACCCTGAAGAAGAGGAGGGGAAGGAACATGTCTCGCACTGACAGAGATGGAGGGATAGAGAGACAGGAAGAGGAAGACAGGTGGATGAACTGATCAATCACCCAACTGTCACACGGTCTGAGGGGAGAGCAAAAGAAAAGATGAGAATGGTGAAGGGGGGCTGGGGGGCGTCTTCAGTCTGAAATGAAAAACTGTGAAAAAAAGAAATGACCAAGCAATGATATGGCCTCGACCAAAATTAGTGCTAGAGTGAAAATGACTGTGTTTGTGATTGTGTCTTAAGTGATCCCACTGATGTAGAAAATAACAGCACTGCTGATGCTAATGGTCAAGATAATGACAACAGGAGGAAGGGGATGAGGAAGAAGAGGAGATCAGAACATCTCCTAACAGCTCTATTCAGAGGACACTTTGCAAGATAAGCAAGCAACATACATTACCGGTAAATGCATAACACATTCTCTCATTTACTGTACAGACATTTCATAGAAAGGACCTTTAAGCATTTGTGGTTTAAACCATCTCTACATTTTTTTGTGGCCATATGAGAGACTATGACAAAAATCTGGTTGTATTTTCAGGAAAGAAAATACACAGAATGTGACACATATCACACAGGAAAGGTATATTTGATTTAGCTCAGTTTCATAGCCAATGTCTGTCTTTTAAAGAGCTGCCCTATTTACATACCTGCTAATTAACACACAGGCCACAAAACACAGATTAGAACTCTGTTAGACCATTACTATAGGAACTAAAAGCTCTAAAAGCTGGCTTGCAACATGCATATTTGGATGTGACACTGCTTTCTCAGAATAAGTCTCTCTGCATTATATCAATACAGCTGCACATAAACCTCATAAGCCTCTACAATTCATATTTAAAACCACATGGTATATCAGAATATACCATGTATATTCAAGAGAACCCTTGAAAATCTGCCTGGAGATAGTAAGAGTCCACTTTTGATCATTGAGACATTTTAATATTCAGGGGGTGGACATCAACTCCCATCTGAGATAAATATCAAAAGGTAAGCATGGATTGAAAGAATCTTGCAGAGGGAACTGATATACTACTGAATGAGTCTGGATTTCCGCTTCTCAGCAGAGGACTAAACTGATCCCTTTTTCTATCCTCAACATGGAGGGAACCATTTAGAATTCATTGTAGAACCATATGGTTCTAATTGGCTCTCAACAAGGGTTTTCCTCTGGGACTTTTTTTTATCCCTCTCTCCGATTTCTTTTTTTTTTTCGAGGGGTGTTTTGATAAAGGACAAGCAGATTCAAGAGAGAGAGAGAGAGGACTCAAGGCCGGCTCATTAAGATGAAGGTCAAGATGTGCATTCAGCACGCCTCACAATAGCCTTCGCGTATGTCTCCACATTCCTCCTTTTGTTCTACGTGGCACAGAAATGCACAAGGTGGCCACAAAAGTGACATTTTCATTATTCAATATGCTTTGAATAATAGCAAGCAGAAAGGGAGTTTGCTCGCTGATCTATAGGGAAGGGGGGAAGTGTTAATGGACATATTCAAGTCTATTCAGTGAGATCCTAAATACAGAGGGAGCACTGACTGCTCAAGAGCAGATGGATATCAAAACAAGGTGCAACCGTTTTGTCATGGGTTCCATGCATGCAGACACCCATACACACACACAGACGCACGCACACACACCATCTATCAAAAACCCTTCATCTGAAAACTCATCTTTTCCTTATGGCAATCCTTCTGACTAAGCACATGGCTTTCTCTAAGCAAGTAGCATGCCATTTTTCCAAGAGTAGCCGATGTGCCTGCCTGTGCATTCCATGCAGCATGGGTGTTCTGTTAATGTTATTTCTAGCCTCGGCTATGTTCACAGTTGCCAGGGGAAACAGAATTTTACACAGTGTCTGTCAATTCCAATGATCTCTGAATAACTTTAACACTATTTGAGCTACTTAAAATAAGAGTTTTATTGGATTCACAAATAAACAGTTGAAAGACATCAGACACATATTCTGTGCTTCAGACATATGGCTTGCTGCTGGGTCTGCACCCTCCTTCCCATTTACAATGTGTTAATACATTCATTTTTGTTATAGAAAAGCAATATAAAGGAACTGCCAGGGTGACATTGCAATTCTTCACCAATGATTAGATTCGGGTAGGAACCGTGGTGACAGGCTGCAGATACTCACTCCAATAGTGACATCTGCTGTCCAGAGGAGAATGTGCAGCCACAGAGAATACACCTGCCACAGAATGCTTAACAATCTCCTAAAAAATGGATGTATGCATACTATACTATAAGCTAAACACAAAACGTATTTAATTAATTTCCCCCGTATCTGATTCCTCCAAGGATACATTAATAATTCAACATAAATTAAGTGTGTAATTCCATGAATGTGTGGGGTATGGGATTCTCTTTATTATTTGGTCATGCATAGACATTATTGAATGTCCAATAAACACAACCTTGTCTCAGACCTTCAAGCCTTATGTACCCCATCACATTATGTTGCAATCTATAGCCTACAGCACACATTTTAAACACATATACACACAAACATTTTCAAATTATCCAGTAGCAGGAGTTAAGAGAAGACTTTCCATTCTTTTGCTTCTTTTTCCTACATCACACTACTTTCTCTGCAGGCCTACATCGCATGCTTTATCTGTTTTTATCCCTATGCTCAGCAGAGGCAGACTTGTCTCTTTAACTCTGGGAAGTCCAGTTCAACAGTCTACGAACAAACTCTAAGTTTGGTAGTACCATTCTGTAAATTCTAAAGCCCTTTCGTTCTCTTATTGTTGTAGAGGGAATAATCAGAGTGCACCTTCAAAAATACAGCCTTTCCTACTTGAGGCCCCTAGGCTACTGTGTATGTTTTAGGCTACTCTAAATGCACAATGTGATTGCCAAAAGTTGCTCAACAACACACACACACACACATTGGTAGCCTACGCAAACTTTGTTGGCACACTCTTCCACTTTCGCTCCACTTTCAATCTCTTTCCCTTAAGGATCTTACTTGAAGGGGTAGAAGACGAAAGGTAGGGCCTACAGTGCGAAATGAAAAAAATAACGGTCGAAAATAAATTTCAAGGGGAAAAAAATACATTTTGCTTTATAAACTCCATGTGGATAATGCAAAGAACGATTAGGCTAGCGGCGACACGATGACGTTTAGACAGTCCGGACAGGCCTGCAAGCTATAGGCCAGTACGGGAGTAAAATGTTTGGAGTTTAATTTGTTTTAACTTTCAACCGCCGAATTTGTACTGTAGAGTTAGTTAGGCGTAGGCTACCTCGTTCACATCTCTCATAGCCTACCTTTCTTTGCACAGATTACTGTAGAATGGGTGAACGACGCTACGAGGGCAAAGAGCATGCATACTCTTATCAGAAATACAGAGTGTCTCCGCTGGAGCTTGTGAAGGAAATGTTATCCTTTCTACAGAAAAGGGTAGGTTTTGTGTTGTGTTTGTGCCTGTGCCAAGTCTATCTAGTTGATGTGCCCAAATGGCCACTAGTGTGTGCTATGACACCAATTTAATTTATGCACCAACTTAGATGCAAACCATTGTGTAGCGTTTGTGTGTTTGTGATGATGATGATGATGATGCGTAATTGTGCATGTTCTTGTATCTTCATCTTCAGCAGAAAACAAAGCCATTTCCTCTTGCTCTGGATGTGGGATGTGGATCGGGGCAGGGGACTGTGCTGTTGGCTCCTCACTTTCTCCAAGTGGTTGGCACAGATATCAGCCCTGCTATGCTTGAGTTTGCCCAGGCTGGTGACCATCCTCCTAATGTCTCTTACAGGTCAATAAGTACAGTGAGGTGGAAGTTGGCAGAATAAGTAACCATTACAACCTGCCTCTCTGAGATTATGTTTGTACTATGCATTAATAATTAACAGATGTGTAACAACTATTGCAGTGGATTCATCAGTGCACATAATAGCTGCTAGTGGTTTTTGTATGGAAGAAATGGCTAACTGGTCAAAACCCTTTTGAATCACATAAGCATCTTCATATTGAAACACGAAATCCTTAAGTCTCCCTCACCTTGCCCATTTTGCATGTACACAGGCAATGCCCAGCAGAGCAGTTGCCCTTTGAGGACGGCACGGTAGATCTGTTGACGTCCATGACGGCCGCACACTGGTTCGACCGCCCTCGCTTCCTGCTGGAGGCCGACCGAGTCCTGAGGCCGGGGGGATGCCTGGCCCTGATCAGCTACACCATGGACTTTGAGCTGGAGTGTGGCGATCACAGCGGCCACCTCAATGCCATCTGTCAGGAGGTCGGGAGTCTTCTTATCACCTGGAGTCATCTAAGCACACACACAAGCTGCTTCTTTTTCTTGAGATGTAGGATAAAAGAAATGCAGTTTGTGAGGCCAGATGACTTAAAGTTAGTGAAAGGAGAGGCGGCCACATTAAAACAGATCTGTATTGGCAATATAATGAACAGGGTGCTTGCTCTTCTTCTGCGATGTGGGAAAAACGTAAAACTGAAAAAGGAAATCAAGAGTGACTGTCTTTTCAGTGAAAACAATAACCCAATAACCATTGTCATCTAGCATTATATTTAGTTAATGTCATCATACATGAACCGAGAGATATAATGTATGCATGGATAGTTATAATAAAATCCAGTTCTGTGGAGGAGGTTGAACAAGGGTCATTTAATACAGAGCCATATGCTCATATTTGCAGTCTATTTTCGAGACTCTTTGTATCTTTCTCCAACACATCTGTTACAGTTGCCTAGAGGGATTCCTTAACGCTCTCTCACTCTCTATTGAAATTTGAATTTGTGTTTTTCTTTCCTGAAAATACCTACAGTTCTATGCTGCTCTACGACCACACCGCATACCTCATCTGGGTACCAGTTCTCTGATGCTTTACAAGCAGATGTACGACTCCATCTCTTATGAAGATAAGGAGTGGTGAGTAAGTCTGGCTACGACCACTGTGATTGGTCACAGTGGCATTTTTTTGGACCTTACTCATTGGGCGCAATGCCAAGGGTTCTGTTAAAGGTTCCCTTGAAGAAGAGCATTTCAGGGGGTGGAGGATGGGGAGGCTATGACACATGGGCCTGCTGGCACATTGGCACTGCTCATCCTTGACTCTCCCTTCAGAACCGTCCCTGACTGACCAACCAACTAATGCATATACACAGGGTGGGGTCTGTAGGGGGGGATGGTGAGGATTTCCCCTCCTCTGGTTTTCCTATCCCTACCTCTGCTAAATTATTTTTATCGTCGGGGGGGACAACATTTATCCCCCTCTGCCCCTCATATTGATTAATGCTACTTCATATAAGTAAAGCGCTGCAACGTGAGAACAGTCAAGTAAGCTAGCCTACATAATAATCTGATATCAGAAACGCACCGTCACCGTCAGCACTGATGCTGCACAGTGGCTGCGTGATAACTTAATTTGGCCTTGATCGTGCAGGAAATATCAGAATGTCAAGTGTGTAATCCATCATAAATGGCTAGGTTCAATGGAAAAGTTAGCTGGACAAATGGAAGAAAACGAGAAGGATTCAGTGAAGCATAATAATGTTTTAGAACCTTCAAAATTAGAAAACTGATGCAACTGAGATGGAGGACAACTGCACATAGAGTAGAACGTAGGCCTATTGTCCGAAGGAACTTATATTAAATGAGGAGATATTTGCTGAATGTAAAAAAAAAAAGTGTTACAGAAATTGCTTGGCATCGCTTATTCAATGGCTCTCTACCGAAACACCTGTAGTTTGCGGAGGACGAACGAGAAAGCACTCGTTTGATAAATTAGCCAGTAGTAGACAAATAACTTTTAGAAATAATCTGTACTGCAAAAACGAATGTTGGTGGGTATTTAAACTATCTAACAGCTGCAAGAAATAGAAGCTTCATGGTCTTTATGTTCTGGTTCGTAAATTATTTTCATAAAACTTCAAGTTGCCCTATAACTTTACTCTCCAAACTCTTCACTGCACTGTAGGCAATTAACTGACAGTATGATAGGCTTTTTATTTTCTGTAGGCTACAATAAACACATTTATTTTTTCAACTTTTGCAATATTACGCTCTTGGCTACTCAACGCAAATCAGCAGGAGAGAGAATGCACGTAGCCTACGCAGCGTGTAGCGCAATGTGTAGGCTATTTGGTTACCAACTAACGCTGTTAGCCAATTCACTAACTTAAGACTTCAGTGCCATCATATACAACGTTTTTTTACACAACAAATACAGAAAGGATGGAGGCAGCAAAAGTAGAGAAGTCATTTCAGATGGGGCAAGAACAAGGTCAATTTGTATGCTTGTCAAAACGTAGTCCTACCCTGCATTAGAGGAGCTGATCATCATACCAAGCACACTCGCTGTTTAAAGTCATACACCACGGTAAACTAAAACTAAAATGTTACAAAGGTGGCAAAAATAATATAGGGTATTATTAGCCATGACATTACGAGGCTATGAATCGTTCGTTCATTTTTTTTTTTTTTTTTTTGGGGGGGGGGGGGGTTTTAAACTTATTCAAAATCATCCCCCCCTCTGGTTTTTACACAAATCACACCCTGCATATACACTCATACATACATACATACATACATACATAAATAATTATACATACACGCACACACAGGATCTAGAATAGTATACATCTGTCTGTCTCTCTGTATTTATTTCAGTATTTTTTACTTCATTTCTCTGTAAACTATTTATTTATTTCACTCTACTTTTGATTTCATAGAGTAGGAGTGGATTTTAGTCAGTAAGTCCTGTAGTGAACAGGACAGGTTGGGGACTTCCCATGGTGGCCAAGCTTGCTGTTGCCACCTGCATGTAATCATACCCAAATTATTTCCAAAATGATGCCTAAGTACTACACCACAGAGTGCACTACGATCATCCTACCAATAATAATCATCAACAACAATAAAGACACGTGAGCATTTCATCGGGATTATCAAGTGTCCACTTTTCTTCATCAGTGTGTTGTTGAATTAGGCCCATAACACCTCAAGAAGGCACAACACCTTATATTATAATGAACTCGACACTACATGTTGACATAACTCAGTTAAAGTGACACAATATTAAGTGCACTGTATTTGAAGTGAAATGACAACAGATACTCTTCAAGATTCACTTAAGCATTAATGACTTGCTCATTATCATGACCCAATGACAGTCCAACCTGTTTCTTCAGCTTTACCTTTAGGTTTCTGATTAATCCCCTATGGCCTGTTGAGACATGATGACACTCTATTCTGAGTGAAGTATCTGATTAATCACTTGAGTAAATGCCATATGTAGGCATGACTGTTTGCGGGTTCGGAGAAAGATGCCCCTCGCCAGCTACATCCACCTGGTAGAGACCTTCACCAGCTATCAGGCCTTGCTGCAGAAGGATCCCCAGGAAGCACAGACACTTTCTCAGGACATCACAGACAAGTAAGTAACAGTATTATTAGCTGTCATTGACATGAAAGAAGTCTCTTCAATCATTTGTTCTTATGGTTGAATGCGGTTCTTTGTCATAAAGGACACATTCTGGTAGATCAAAAACTGGGATACCCATTTATCTTCCCTGCTTTTCTGAGAATACTTTGATGGCTGAAACTCAAGGGCACAGGCCATTTTATTTCGATCGACCAGAGAAATTCTTTCAGGACTATCATATTTAATGCCACTGGCATATTCTATCTGAAACGCCATGCTCTATGGCATTGTATTTCAGCCTTACTAATATCTCTTCTTGCAGTGTGCCACACATGACCTATTTAATCACTTTTCTCAGGTTAGTCTCTACTATGGGTGTTTCATCTCCTGAGACAGAAGTGACCGTGGTGGTAAAATACTTCTATCTGCTGGCCTGTAAACCATCAACAAAGTGAATGTTGTTAAAAAGCTAACAGTAATACAGAACATGTTGTGGTTACTTAGGTATAACATAGTAACTAACACATTCAAATGGAAAACTGCCTAATGTTTTTATAGTCCAGCTAAAGAAAACCTGATAACACTGGTTAAGGTAGCCTAATCTGCAAGTAATGTGTGTTTGATTTTATTCTTTTTCTCTCTCTGGGTATTGTGTTGTCAGATGCATTACAGCCATTCCTTCTGTTTAACTGACCAAAATAATGTAACACACTGTTGTGCTGCCATGACCATTAGATAGATAGTTTCTGTTTTAAAATAAAAGGTAACCATTGTTAATCCTTAGAGGCCTTCAGAATGGAATTATTACTTCACTCCTCCGCTGTTTCAAGTTTCAAGTTTATTGTCATTGCAGTGTGTCATTGCCAGCAATTTAATTCTTAGACTCAGAGTCAACTCAACTTTACAATGTAGCCTAAGTTAAATAGTTACCTTAATCAATTATTAACATAGATAGATAGATAGATAGATAGATAGATAGATAGATACTTTATTGATCCCCAGGGGAAATTCAAGGTCACAGTAGCATACAGACAACACAGACACACATTCACTAACAGCAGAAAGTAATTAAAAGTATATAATATAAAAAACACAACTAAGCAATAAGGACAGTAGAAGATAAATATACACTAAATACTAAATATACTAAAATACAAATTATACTAAATAACCCTTAATCTAAATCAATTCTAAAAAACAGTATCCACATAGTAGGTGATTAATCAATCAAGATGCGCTTGCAATGGCTGAGGCAGGGACTGAGCCTGTGATTCTCTGTGCATAAGGTAAGGTGCTCTGTGTGAATGAGTGTCATGGTGATGGTGCAAATGAGTAAGTCAAACAGTGCAACAGTGCAAAAATAAAGTCTATATATCTATATATAAATAACTATATCAAGAAAGGTATAAGTGTGGTGGTCACAGTTCGGCTCTGGTATGGAGGGAGGGGTTGTGCATATGTGCTAATATAGCACGCAAACAGTGAGGCAGAAGACAGTGGTAAAAAGTGGCTAGTTAGTAGGGGGGGGTATGTGTCTAATTTGGGGGCTTGTGGGATTCACATGTTAATTTTGGGAGTACTATATCTTTGTTCTAGGGGTTCTTAAGAGTAAAAAAAACATGTCTCCATTTTTTTGAAGGTTTTGAAGGACCCAAATCAAAGGTCAAATTCAGAAAAGATCAAATTTGGTGTTTTGTCCATAAACCTCACATTGCTGGTATTATATCATAGGGTTTGGTGCCAAAAAGCAAAGATATTCTACAAGGTAGTGTGCAAAAGTGGACCACATAAACAATACAGCATTATAAAACATTTTAGGCTGATGATTGATCTCTTTAACAAGAAGTTGTGCCTAAAACGCTCAAAATTGTCTGCTTAAAAAATAATACTTCAATATCAATACAATACTATCAATTCATGCCTATTAGTGTGCTTGAGTGTAGGCGTAGCCTGCTCTGCCAGTTCTTATCTACACCCAGTCAGAGCACAAAGTGCAGAGATCTCTGTTAAATCAAGTTTAATAGACTTTTACATAGCTAGTACCAGCTGAAGTCTTTAAGGCCTTCCGTAGCCTATGTAAGTGTGAAGAAAAGAAAGGGTAAAAGGATCAGATAGACAAACAGACAGGTGAGTGTGTGTGTGTGTCTCTAAGAGAGAGAAAGAGAAAGAGAGACACTAGCAGTGACAGTTGGCTGTTGATAGCTGGCAGTTATAGAATTTAGAATATCGAATAACCTGAAGCACATAGTGCTCTGTTCTTCATGGTTGGTGATATTAGTGACCTTCTAGCCTTCTACATTTGAGCAAGCACATTTTCATAGTTCATGGTGGCACAGTCTAGTTAGATTATAGTGTGTCTTTCTGTTAGTCAGGTGATGGCACACATATTCTAAAAGAAACAGATTTTGGGCTATGTATCCAGTGGTGATATGTGTGGACTGGTGAATGACCCATCACTAGAGACATATGCCAAATTTGTTGTTTTTGTCCATGAGAGAGTATGGAGACAACAGAACAAAGCAGTTTGGCACAGGTAACAGTGAGCATCTGGAGCATATAGATTCACTACTAGAAATCATGTGAAGCAGGCAGGACTCTGCAACTGCATCAAGTCCATCTAGAGGGACTTTGTACACTTTTTCAGCAGCTGCTGCCAGCATAGATAGTGCTTCTTCTGTCAGAAGCAGACAAAAAAGCATCTTCATGAGGTGTCCTCTTTCAATGCAGGCAACCAACCAAGAGATATAAGTAAGATATAAGAGATATAAGTTTTAACAGGTAAAGATGCTAGGATGGGGGAAATATGTTCATATTTTTTTTTGTGTGTGTGAGCAGCTGCATTTTGTATAAGCTGTACGCTCTTTAGACAGGTGTTATTACAGCCAGCGCAATAGCATTGCAATAGTCTATCCTTGAGGTAGCAAAAACATGGATTAGTTTCTCGACATCGAGTGCTGAGTCTTTGATGCCTATCACATTTTCAAGCCTAAGTAGTATGTCATAGTCTATGGTGTCAAAGGCAGCGCTGAGGTCCAGGAGGAACAGATACAAGGCTAGGTTTTTTGAAGGAGGGCAACAGAGTCTTAAACGACTGTGGTACATGCCCTGATCGCATTGAATTATTTATAATCTAGAGCAAAACATTATCCAGGAAGGGGAGAGCAGTCTAATTAATTAATTAAATGTTGTTTGAGGTCTCATCTGTGATTCTGTTATGTTTTCTCTATCTTTCAGCAATCGAGTATGTGTATTTGGTGAAACTAATTGGTTATTGATCTTATCTCTAATTGTTTAACCTACAATCATACAGTTTTGTGAACTTTATTCAACATAGCCAGTGAATTATGCAAAATGTATGGTGTTAATTACAGTGAAATATACAATTTTTAAAAAATAGGGTTGAAACAGGTAAAAAAAATGGAGACATCATTTTCTTCATGTTCAATGACCTCTAAAGACAGTCCAACCACTCTCCAAAAATTAACATTTCAAATCCACAGAAACCACAGAGGTGGTGAAGAGGCAGACAGACTATGCGGAGAAGTCTATTTCTCCTCTTCCCTTAAGTGAAGCAACTTTGCTTAACACATAAACGAGTCTGAAGTGAAAAGACTAATAGTCTACTTGATTGATACAGTTGCAAGTCTCTGATCCATTTGTCAGTTTGTACAAAATAAATAAATAAATAAAATGCTACAAGCACGTGCGATACAAATGAAGTGATAGCAGTGAAGCGGAACTATAACGCTGCGTGGTTGTAGCGAGTCGGAAGTATTTCTCTAACACAATTATATTAGCACTTCCGCCTTTGACATCGGTCTACCGGAGGTGTTCATCTAAGTTAATCCCAACCATTATCTCTTTGTTATTTCCCAGTTTACTGCATTGGATTGCCGGTTAAATTATTAAATTGCGAGACGAACTCGTAGCTTTATCTTTTGAATATTGATTATGGTGTAATTTGGAGCACTTTCTTTCTCTCCGACAAAACCGCAGCAGGTACAGTATTGCTAACATTAGCTCACGAAATAATGTTAGGACATTGGCACAGTTCCGAAACATTTTTGGATACTCGCCATTGTCATTGCCGTTCATCTGTGTACGACTGCAATTCGTATGTTATGAACATTCTTACTCGGCCATAGATAATGCGTTTAGGGGTTGATATGAACACTTAAGAACTTGTCAGTGTAGTGAGTTGATAGCTAGCTAGTCGGCTTCCCTCTTGGATAACTTGTGAATCCGTTGGGTCTAGGAGTCAAAAATAGCTAGACTTTCAATACCACATCATAAGTTGCTTGAGCGAAAAACTGTCAGAACTGCTAGGGGAACACCTTTGGTTTGCAACTGAAACGAGTACAACAACCCTGTGAAGACCAGCTAGCCTCTCTAACAAAAACAAACGTTAGCTGGTTGTGCGATTTCGCAAATGTAGACCGGTTAATCTGGGAATTACTATCCATTAATCGATTATTTAATTAAAGGGTATATTCTTCTTTGACCATTTAGAGGACGTGCTCTCTTTCCAATGAAATACAAGCTAGATCACGGTCCACCGTGGTTGACAACTTTGTTTTTATTTAAGTTTTCCCTCAGACGACACTCTTTAGACCCTGTTACTGAATGTGAGCTGTACTGTTTTCCAACGAAAAATGCATTGGATAATAGGTTTTTAGTTTGTCATATTGAGATGTAAATCAGGTTTCTCGGCCAAGTATACTTGCGGATACAAGGAAGATGTTACTTCAGATTTAAAGTAAAGATATGGCAAGATGTGTTATCCCAGACACTTCATCTCTATTTTGGATGCTCACCTTTTCCAGTTGTACTTTGTGTAAAGGCTTTTATATGTAGGACTGTATAAAGTATGTAACCCTGAAACTGTGTCTGGAATGTTGTTGAAAACAGATTGTTTAAGTGTGCAAAGTCTTGTTATCGTTGCATCTGCTTTGTCTGTGTTGTAGCCATCAGAATTTGGTCTCTGGCTGAACTTGACCATGAATACAAAATTTCTTGGAGCTTTGCCTGTATGTGTGCCCTTGTATACCAGGGCTGTTTTCTTCCTGGAGCAACAGATTCATTGATTCGTACAAATCAGGCTACTTTGCATTAAGCAATGCCCAGCACTTCTAAACGCCTCCACTCATATCACTTCCTGTATTTTCCGCCATTGGTTCTAAAGCATTGAAAAGGGAGAGAGACACATATGCTTGAAGTGTTGGATTTGTGCATTCCCTCTATGCCCCTAACTTCTGATGTGCTTAATACGTATCTGTCGTCTGGATGTCTCCCTCTAGTGCTTCTGACTGGGAGTGTCATTGTGGGGGCTGTGCTCAGCTCAGGAGGCTGATGGGTTCTGATGTGCTGCCAGGCCTCATTGACTCCTCTGTCCCAGAACAGTCCCACACAGACAGTGTTGCCCTCCTTCTCATCACAGGCAGCCTGGAGTCGCAGTCGAGTGGAAGGCTCTTTCATAAGTAGTGCTGTGTGCTTATGAGTGTTGGGGTCACTTGGGCGCTATGTGCAGAGTGTCTGTGATGGTATGTGACTTTGCCTGTGGACTCCATGTGGATTTATGCCTGTCCCACCACAGTTGATGGAGCTCAGCAGTGCTCATGTGGGGCTTAGTCTGGTGCTTCGAGCCTGTCAAGCGCGGTGTGCAGTGGGTAAAAAAAAAACATACCTAGTTTAGCCAATGAGAAATATTTAAATTGTTCTTGTCAGGTGGATTGTTGTAGAGAAGGTGTTGTCAGGTGTAGCTGAGTCGATAATGACCAGGAGTAGTTTACTTGTTTTGCTAGGCTTCCCCAGGAAGAGGTTTGAAGAAGGCAGTTGTTGAACATTCCTCCTTCCAAATGTCATACCCCTAGGCAACAGAGGGCCACTTTTCCTCTCCTTTGGGCTCTGTAAATAAGGGGTGATTTACCTCAGTAATATGTATGTTGTGACACCGTAGAACATTTGCCCCTTAGATGGCCAGGCACTGCATTCAGGTAGTCTTTCAGTTATAACTTCTGCAGTAAAGTGTCAGGGTGTTTCAACTCTTCTTGGACAATTATGGCATAGGCCACATGGAATTTTCTAAATAAATCGAGCCTTATTTAGGATACTTTTAAAAAAAATTGGCAACCTCACTAGGAACACAAGGCTCTATTCAGCTGTTGTCTACTTTAGCAAATATGCAGAATATTCTCTTTATTTTTATGTCAAAATATGTTACAGACTCCAGAATGAGAAATTATCCTCCGATCCACACTCCAAATAAAGCCAAACTCCAAGCCAATTAGGGCCAGTTCAATAATATTCACCCACAGAGAAATTGATTAGATTCTCTGGAAGAGTTTGAGTTCTAAATCAAAAGCTAAAACACAAACACAAAGGCACTCTGTTTAACTTGTTTTGTTTTAATAAATGTCTATTTACTTACAAACTATACATAAGTAACCATAGCATCATGAATTAACTTGAATTGAAGATAGGCTTACTTATGTAGGCTGTTGAAAAGAGAGATATATAAAATCAATTGTAGATGCATTTATGCTACTCTTGCAAGAGATATAGCCAACTTTGCATTAATTTGATGGAGTGTGTTTTGCTTTGTTAGATTTTGCTCTCACAACATTGAGCCACACCTGATGTGTAGAAAGAGTTGATCTTTCTCTGCTTGCACAGGTGAGCGAGAGGGTCCGGCCATGCTGACGTTGGCGAGCAAGCTGAAGAGGGATGATGTGCGGGCCGGTCGGGCCCCCGGGGGCCCCTCGGACTCCAGCCACCGCGTGTCCGTCCGAGATCGCCTGCTAATCAAAGGTACCCCCCCCATTTCTTCCGAAGTCTATACAGGGGATAAGTTCTCTCTGTGGCCGTCAGGCTTGAGTTAGCACATCCCTGAAAAATTAGAATGCGAGGTGGGGGTGCACAAATCGATTTGTAATCAATTTCAATTTAATTTCACTTATAGATCAATAAGTGAATTACAACATGAATAACAACATGAATTAACTTGAATTGAAGATTGACAATAGGTGTGTCCTTATGTAGGCTGTTGAAAAGACACAAATTTCAAATTTGATTAGATATTTTCCCCAAATTCTGCAGCCCTGATGTGAGGTTACATATGAAACTTGTTTTGTGTGGTGCTTGAGGCCTTTATATACTAAGTCATGCAAATTGTGATAAATACATTCAAATACAAATAAATAAAATGTTAAATATACGACATCACACATGATGACAGTCATGTTTGCTCACCGACCAACTTTTGTCTGTCAAAAACATTTATATATTAGATTTTGTGCCTTTTTTGTAGTGTCAGCGAACCAGGTTTCCTATTGCAGAATTTTGGTATTTGACGGACCAAAAAAGATGCATGCAAAACTATGGTTTTGACTTTTTACGATTTTATTTTGTTAAATTTTTTCTGGATGGTTATGCCTTGTAATGTATATCCACATTCATCCCTTGTCCTGTTTTCCTTGACACCTGGTACAATGCTTGGAAGAAGCCTCCGGAAGCTGGTGATTAGTTAGACACCAGCGCTTTCCTCAGGCATTGCCTCAAGCTTATGAGCTTCTTGCATCAACTTGTTTACTTTTTGTCTTTGGCATCAGAGAGAAGAACTGTCAGCCTGAGGACTGGCAAGCAAAATAAACTAAATGTCAGCTGTTAGTCATTGAGCTCATCTTTTCTTCCCCATCTCATAAATTAGACTAGAAGGGGCTAGAACATTTTTTTTGAAAGGGAGCCTATCCCCTCCCATGGCAAGCTTTAGAACTCTATCTCATGCAGGCGTGTTTAGACAGACAACTCTGAGTCCCGTTCCTCTGCTTGTCAGTTAAAAGAACCAACGGAGGACATTTTTTGAATCAGACACACAATCCACTTGCTCGCTAGCTAGGTTGCTAGCGGACATTCCTCTGCATGCCAACATCGGCATGCTTGACACCTAAGGCCTTGAAACTTGTGGGACGAGCCTGTGTGGCAGGGGTCCAGCCTAAATATAACTTGCGCAGAGAAACAGTCAAGTCAGACCGGATGCCATTGCCTTGTGGGCCAGCAATGATGAATGGAGTAGCTATAACTGCTCAGAAGGACCCCAAAGACGGTCTAATCTCCGGTCTGGCCTAGTTTTCGACGGCACAGAGGATAAAGGCGGGCAGGGTTGATGGACAGGTATTCCACTGGAGGAATTCCTCCTCAGACAGGAGTCGGTCAGGTGTAGAGGGATGGAAGTCCACTGTGGACTGACGGACCCCAGTGTCCCTGAGAGTGGAGAGCGCAGCAATACTTCACTATCAGCATTTTTTTTTGTATTTGGCCTGAAAAGGTCATACAGTGTCTAATTACACTGCCTTTCCTTTTTTCCCTTTTTCTTCCCCTCCCTCATTCCCTCCCTCCCTTCCTCCCTCGCTTTCTCTCTCCCCCTCCTGTTTGCAGAGGTTGCAGAATTGGAAGCCAATCTTCCCAGTGAGTGTGCTTACCTTTTCCCTCCACATTTGCCAGCACACAGAAGGTCACCTCTTCATCCGGAAAACACTGGCAATCTGCTCTGTTATTTCCATAACTATAATACCTTGAAGTCTCAATGAAGAAATAAAAACATAACCCATAAAATAATAATGAAGAAAATTTAATGAGAGGATTCATTATCATTATAGGCAGTCATTTTAAGCATGTATGCATGTATAAAGTATGTAATCCATGTATTGTTTTGTTGTTGGTGTGGTTACCTTTATTATTAAGATTAGTAGTTGTTGTGGTAGTAATAGCAATAGTTAATGTTTCCATTTTTTTCCTGTTTTTTGTGTGCTTCTCAGGCACCTGCAAAGTCACATTTCCAGATGTGAACAAGTTGCACCACTTTCAGCTGGCTATAAGTCCAGGTGAGTCTGTCAGTAAAGGACCATCCCTACCTCTCTTGTAGATGTTAAAGGTACACTAGGCTAGATTTTCATCTTAATATAGCCTATACAAAGGCAATTTGATGGTAACCGAACTTGTAATAGGGGAATCGTTCAGCCAAGCATAGCCATACAGCTCAGCCGTAGAAAGTTGCTAACGATAGAACCAGCCATGCAACTTCAAGAATAGCGGCCCGAAGACATCTCGCGAGATTCAGGAAACATCACCTTGTCAGTAGATATAACTCTATCAGTTGTCAGTTTTTGCCTGTTGTTAATCCTTCACCTACACAACAAAAGCATTTTCATTGTGTACAGGGGGAAGAAACCATAAGAAGTAGGCTATTTACAATGGCAGAGTAAAATATAAATATATCATGACTCTAGGGGGAGCTCTGCAGTCGCCAAAAATACATGAACCTGCATACTATACCTTTAACACCTCATATGGTACAGCTGGTTACTTGAAAAGATAGTGTACTGTATGGTGTTGGGTTTCGTCTGATTGAAGCCATAATTGTCGTGGCTGTCATGAAAGCCTTGTCTCTGTTTACTTGTTTGTTTTTGAAAAGCATGACAAAGTACATTAGGGCCCTTGTTATTAGCATTATGTCATTAATCTCATGGCCTCTGCCTCAGACAGAGGCTTAGGAATGAGAGAATTTTCATCAATGTGTTGCCTTTGTGATGTTCTGTGAGACTATAAACCCAATTTACCACTAGCTCCAGCAAGTCCCACATATACAGGATGCTTTCCTAATGAGAGGAAATGGCTATGAGTTCTTTGCACAAAATGATTGCTGAACACTTCTCAACATTAGAAAACATCTGGAAACAGAAACGAGTTTTTATACGGAGTAATTCAATAAGCGGCTCTCTTGCTCTGCAGTTAATTTTAGACCCAGATCTGCTGCTTTGTTGATTGCAGTATTTACTTGGGGTCACTCTGAATGCAGACCCACAGTGCAAAGTGCCTTAGCAATGTTTTGCTTAAATTATAACACTCCATATTTCCTCCACCCCATGGTATTTACATTCAGTAGAATTGTATTTCCTCCAAACTTTTTATTTATTTATAACCAATAAACTGTGAGTGAGTTTTTGCATTAGAGAATATGCAAGTGTTGTTGCATGACAGAATGATTCCACATAGTGTGTGAATAACATTTCTTTAGCATCGTGCTCTTCACTGGTGTATACTCTTAGCAGTTAGGAACCATTCTCTTGGCAACGGTGCATCCAAATTGTGGGTACACAGTCTTGCTGTAATTAAATGTGTGAACCTGCCCCAATGAATTTTTCACAGTCCCTTGCCCAGGGGAATGAGTTTTTCAAGGGTACGGGTTAGTGGGGAGTGGAGACTAAACGCGATGAAGACACAGACTTTCAAACAGAGCCCGACGCAAGCACGGACTGAACAAACACGTCCCACGCTCGGGCTTCCGCCCTCGTACGAATCAAGTATTCATATTACAAGTGCCAGGTGACGGCAGCCATGATTTATTGAGGA
Source organism: Alosa alosa (assembly GCF_017589495.1). NCBI lineage: Eukaryota > Metazoa > Chordata > Actinopteri > Clupeiformes > Clupeidae > Alosa > Alosa alosa. The sequence continues at coordinate 12,745,486 of NC_063211.1, read as the reverse complement.
GACACGGGGGGCGCACCTCCAGGACAGAACGTGACAGCCGGGGGGGCGATGTTCAGGATGTGAGCGGCCTGATTTAATGTGTCTTGTGTGTGACACATCAACTATGCAACTCCTGTCACACATGTAAAGAAAAAGCCCATATATGCATATACGTATGTGTGGGTGGGTGTCTGTTTACATAGGCCTATACTCATGCTCATCATAGATAGCGTTAAAAAAGGATTTGTGTGTGTCAAAGATTTGTGTGAAACCATCTGACTTGTCTGACTCTGCTAATTAGCGCATGTTTTGACCTGGCACTAATTTGTGTACAATTAATGAGTGAAATTGGCTGCGGCAGTGACTGGTCAGGGTCCAGATTTGGCAGTCAAGTATGTAAGTAGAACAGCTACCTCCCTTTAACACGCAAACACATGGACACACAAGGACACTCACACCAGGGAAGCCCTTTTGAAAAGGCATCACAGAGGAGGAGGATTATACAGAGTCAAAAGCCTGGATGACAATCAGCTTCTCTCTCTCTGTCTCTTTCTTTCTCTCGCTTTTTCACTCTTCCTCGCTCTCTCCTTCCGTCTGTCTTTCACACTCCCTCCTCCCTCCTCTTTTTTCTTTCTCTCTCTTCTCTGCTTCTTTCTCTCTGTCTCTTTCTCTCTCTCTTTCTCTTTCTCTTCCTCGCTCTCTCCTTCCCACTGTCTCCCTCCCTCCCTCCTCCCTCCTCTTTTTGTCTTTCTCTCCCTTCATTCTCCCTTCCTCCTTTGCTTGTGTTGAGAGTGGAGAGGCTGGAAAGCTCACCCCGGGGTTGATCCTCATCTCCTTGTGTCTGAGCTCTCCTGAGCCACTCTCATTCTCACGGGGGAAGTGGGAGAGAAGCGGCAGGAGATTCTGGTGAGCACGAGAAATCAATTTCTCATTTAAGGCGCCTCTCTGAAGACGGCCAAAATGGCTCCGCGAAGCTTCGGCGACGTCAGTCTGTCTAACCCCTGGCCTCTGGTTCATCAAATGCACGCACCTGTCTGAATGGTTCGATGCTCCAGGACTCTGTAATTTTCCATCTCACACATACACACACGCTCTCCCTTTCTCTCACACACACACCCTCTCTCACACGCGTGCGTGTGTCCTGTTCGGCCCCCTTAGTCCAGGCCCACTTTTCTGCCTGGCCTCCCGTTCTTGCCCTGTGACTCAGAGCTGACGAGAGAGAGAGAGAGAGAGAGATGGAGATGGAGGGAGGTAGAGAGCCTGCAGTCTCTGACCACCGCACCGGAGGCTGATCCCAGCTGATGCTCTGAGCGCGGGCAGTCAGTTCGTGTTTGAGAGCACATACACTCACACATACACACTCTCTGCTCTCCTTAATTTCACAGAGTGTGATTTTGTGCTAAACTCTGTATTCAACAAGGTAAAGCATCCAATCAAAGCAGGTAAATTACTGAATAGTCGTAAATTATCATCTGACTTCATCATCAAGCTAATCAGTCTCAATTTATTATTGGCAATTTGGCATACACTTCTGAATATCATCCCACCTTCACCGTGGTTTCATCGGAATAGACTCCTGAAAAAGTGTACTGAGCAGTTCTTCCATGCAAGGCCATCGGGGCGAATTGATCGGTGACGAATTGATGGTTCTTTGTGCCACTAAGCGATCCACTCCTCAAAATTGCTATGAAGCAGGTAGCCGAAGACCTCTTATACTGCTTTGACAAATCACCTCCTTTTGAAGGCTTGTACTACCTTTTAAGCTTCCTCTCTGCTGAGAGATGAGCCGGAGAGCCCCTAAGAGTCCAATTTTGTGTCTTCTTATTCTTGCTTTAAACTTTTTTTCCCGATGCACGAGCTGCCAAAAACCGTCACTTGCTCTGCTAGCCGACTCTGACACAGAAGCAAATATCCGGCGGGCGTGTGTCTGGTGGTGGCTGCGGCAGAAAAAAATGCCGGCCTCAGCACATTAGCGGCCACTGAAACCGGAGGGACCCCTCTGGAGTTCCTTCTCCCTGACAACAAGTTGTGTGTGTGTGTGTGTGTGTGTGTACTTGGTGCTCAGATGCTCCCTCACTTCTAAAAGCTCAGTGGATCCCCCGCCTTTGCTTTGAATTATTTATTCATTTGTTCTTATCAATTGGAGGTTTGTTAAAAATTGGGTCGAATCGTTCTTGTGATGGCGGTGCGAGTTAGCCTGTCTGAATTGGCAGCTCAAATGAGGATGCGGATTGAACATAGAGTTGGTGACAGTCCGTCTGCCAGCATGTGAAGACGGGTCTTTGGCAGCCAGATTTATTTAGAGACATTTCTGGGGGGGAAATGTGTGATGCTGACTTATAAAGGCAGCATATGATTTTGGTGGTGTGTGTGTGTGTGCGTATGTGTGTGTGTGTGTGCATGCGCCTGCCTCTGCCTTTTCTTTTCCCCTTCTGTACAGTGGCACAAGAGTGTGTAACAGATGGAGGAATTAATTTTTCAAAGGCACGCTGTACGTGTGTATAAATACTTCAGGGTTTTCTCCCCACATCTATTTCTTTGAGTTGCCCAGAAAACCCCAACTGCTCCTGACGATGCTCCCCAGCCCCATAGATTTTTCTTTCCAACAATACCCCCCTCGACCATCTTAACAATGTATGTGGCAGGCAGGGAGCCGAGCAAGTTGGAGGGAGGGAAGGAAGGAGGGAGGGAGGCGGTCGTGGAGAAATTCTGTGACTTCTGCCAGAAGAACTTGTTGTAGCAAATAAATCAAGACCACGGCCCCAGTTCTGCCTGAGCAGCATTGGAAATGTACAGTTTGTTGTTGTTGCTGTTCTTATGGATTATTTAACCCCTCTGATTGATGCCCTGCACCAGGCTGTGGTGTACAGTGAAATAACTTAGGACTGACAGTACCAAAAAACGTAATGGTGTTTGTTCAAAGTAATGTTGAACATGATTCAGAAATGATTCTGAAAGTTGTCTGGCACAATGAGAGTGTTATATGCCATAATGAATCTCTGAATGTGGACATCTTGATTTGAATATTGGCAAGTAGGACACAGCAAACAGTAAACAGCAACTTGTATCCTCTGTGTGGGGGGTGTGGCTGTGTGCGTGTGTGTGTGTGTGTGTGTGTGTGGGTGGGTGGGTGGGTGGCGTGTGTGTGGGTGGGTGGCGTGTGTGTGGGTGGTTTGAGAGATCATCTTTTCTGTAAGAAATTTGTTTGGTGGATTCAAATAGAATTCAAATGTGTGTGCAAATGTGTGTTCTTGTCCACTGAACCGCGCATCTCCTTCTCTTCCCAGATGAAGGCTACTATCAGAGTGGAAAATTTCAGTTTGAAATCGACGTCCCCGACGCCTACAACATGGTGGTGAGTTTGGCTATCTCTCGGTAGACACGCTCTCATCACAACCAGTTCTCTGCCATCTCTCATTAGACACACAATGATCCACACCCAATTCTATGCCATTCTGTGCTCACAGACTGCCAAATTATCGTCCGATTGGATTAAAACATGCAGGGCTTTTTGGGTCAAGCTGCTGTAAAGCCCTGGAAAATGCGATAGTGGTAGTTAATTCATTTAAGTATCGGAAATGAGAGTCAGAGTTGCGCCTATTAAAGTCTGATGTTTCTTGTCGAACATACCAAGGCACCAGGCAGGTACAGACAGACGCCTCTAGCTCTCTCCCTGTGTCTTGACATCCAACCATTTGGAGGCTTTGATGGGTGCTGGAGTTGTTACATTTGCTAAGTACTTTTAAATATTTTAGGGTTCTTTGACTTGAGTCCCCACGTATAGGCTCTCTTGGGCTGCACATCATACCCAGTGGCCGTCATCGTCCTTTAAAAAAAAAAAAAAAAAAAAAAAAAAAGCAATATTTGTGCCTGGGTCCATCTCTGGGAAAAATCGTCCCCCGCACATTAGGCTGATGCATTAATCAAGCATAAGAAAATGATTTTTCGTTCTATATTTCCATCCTCAACCATCATGTGTTAATTGGCTCCACTGTGCGTCATGGAACAATGAGCTGGAGGAGGAGAGGAAGTGGAGACGAAGTCCCAAGCTGTCTTCTGTTCTGCACAGGGGCTTTGTCACGTCGTCAGTCTGTCTTCATTTGACTTGGTCGCGCTTTTAATTGTCTCTCCGATAAATGCCATAGAATTGACCCTCGTAATCCCATTTCCTGTCAGCGCGCAGCCAATAGGGTGTAGCGTTTTCCGCCCACTTATTGCGTTTGAGTGCCATCAAAAGAGATCAGTTGAAAAGGCACGGTTAAATGGATGCTATTTAAGATGTTTTTTTTATTATTGAACCATGGGTGAGTGAATGAGGGAGGGAGGGACTTCTCTTTCATGGATCAGGAGCTCCAAGTCAATCTGTTTGACCTCCAGTGTAAGAGTCCTTTAAGACGAGTCCCTAGTTATTACACCTGTTACGCCAAGATTGGCTCATCATAGATGATGACGCCAGTCTCTCTCTCTCTCTGTCTCTCTCTGTCTCTCTCTCTCTCTCTCTGTCTCTCTCTCCCTCCCTCTTTCTCTCTCCCTGCCTCTCTCCCTCTCTCTCTTTCAGGCAGACACACACACACACACACACACACACACACACGGCATGCATTTTCACGGATCGACGCCTCTGCTTTAATTGATTTGTCTCCCCTGCCTCTCTCTATTTTCTGCAGCCTCCAAAAGTCAAATGCCTGACCAGAATATGGCACCCCAACATCGCCGAGACGGGGGAGATCTGCCTGAGGTAACTGCCCCCAGAGCCGTGTCGTTGGCATAATTAGTCGCACTGCCAGTGCTGCTCGTTAATGATCAGAGGCTTAATGGAGTCGCTAATGAAAGCCTTTTGTTCCCCCCACAGTTTATTGCGAGAGCACTCGATTGATGGCACAGGCTGGGCACCAACACGGACGTTAAAGGTGAGTCGTGTGTGTGTGTTTGTGTGTGTGTGTGTTATTATTCTGAACTTCAGACTTTATCAAGAAAATAAAGTCTTTCTATCGGCTGAAAAATCTTGTCTTCAAACTCTTATTCTATGGGCTAAATTTACTACCTGTGTGTGTGTGTGTGTGTGTGTGTGTGTGAGATAGAGAGAGTGAGTTTGAGTGATCTCCCTTTCCCTCTGAGCTCTTGCTGTCTTTCTGTGTATCTGCAGCTTACTTAGCTGCTGCAGAAGAATACCTGCACACATCTTTGACACACACACACACACTCTCACTCTGTTTCCTCTTTCATTCATTGATAAACATGTTCGTTCCTTGCAGAATCTTTTCATCTCTCTTCGTAAGACAGTCTCTCACACACACACACACACACACACACACACACAAACTCCCACGCTTTTGTCACACACTGGTGCACACATACGTCTCTCTTCTCTCTCTCTCCTCCCTCCCTCTTTCTTCTCTGCTCTCATATACACACGTTCTTTTTTTTTCTATTCCTTCTCTTGCCGTCTCTCTCGGTTCTCCCCGGCTCGTTCTCTCTGCCTGCAGCCCCCTTAATTGGTACACAGTACCATCATCGCTCAGTGTGCCAGAGAAAAGACACACTGCCTCATCCTCTCTTCTTCTTCTCTCTCTCTCTCTCTCTCTCTCTCTCTCTCTCTCTCTCTCTCTCTCTCTCTCTCTCTCTCTCTCTCTTCTATCTCTCTCTCTCTTCCCCCTTTCTAACATATCCCTCTTCCTCACTCTCTCTATCTTCCCATTTTGTAACATATCTCTCTTTCTCTCTCTCTCTCTTCTACCCCATCTCTCTCTTTACCCTCTGCCCCATCTCTCTCTTTTTTCTCCCTCTTTTCATCTCTCTTTCTACCCCCTCTATTCTGTCTCTGTCTGGTTGTCTGTCTGTCAGTCTGACTTTCTACTCTCTTCTACTCTCTCTATTTCTCTCTATTGTCAGTGATGTTGCCATTGTCCCCCCCCCACACACACACACACACACTGAATAGCTGAACTATTCATGTATTTTTTTCTCCAGTGCCTACCATCTCTTTCCTCTGGCTTCCTCTTGCCATCCCCTCTATCCCTCGCTCCTGTTAGCGTAGCGTTCCATTCAGCTCCGTGCATTTCCTCACGCACTGCACTCTGGGATGGCTTTTTTCAGGAGCTCGTGGCTGCCGACGCCGGCGTGGTTAATGGCTCCGGATGATGCAGCCCAACAGGCTAACAGGTCAATTACGCCGCCTCTAAACGGGAGAATGGGGCAGAATGAACTGGCCGAGTGTGTGGCACTCCCGTCGATTGCTCTCAATCCCCTCGGCGTTTCGGCGGATGCCTGGTCGTTCTCCCTCACTGATCCAGGCCATTATAATGCCAGCAGGCGAATCACGCTAATAGCTCCGCCTCTAAACTTTCTCACCCCTTTTTTTCTTGCTCTTTTTCTCTTTCTCTCTCTCTCTCTCTCTCTCTCTCTCTCTTTCTCTGTCCTTCTCAATTATTCATATCACTTTCTTTTGGAGAATACCTGCTCTATTTTCACCACCCACGAATACACATACACACACACACACACACACACACACACACACATGCACACAATGCAGTCTCTCACCTTCTCCTGCTGTTTGTGTGTCTTGTCTGACGGGCCTCTCTCTCTATCTCTGTCTTTTTCTCTCTCTCTCTCTCCTACTTCTGTCTGTCTCTTTATCTTTCTCTCTTCCTCTCTCTTGCTCTCCTTCATTGTGTGTGTGTGTGTGTGTGTGTGTGTCTCTCTCTCTCCTTCCTTCTCTCTCTCAACCCTCCCACCCCTACTGTGGCTGGATGTGTGTGTGTGTGTTTGTGTGCTGAAAACTGAGGTGGTGGTCTGTTTGTGTGTGTGAATGCGTGGGCAGTGAAAACTGAAGTGGTGATGAGTGTGTGTGTGTGTGTGTTAGATAAGTGACAACTGTGTTTTGTTTGTGCTTGGATCTTAAGTGCAACGTTGTGTGTGTGTGTGTGTTTAAGCACTGACTGTTGAAAGTAGTGCGGTATTAGTGCCTGTGCTAGGAGCTGTGTGTGTGTGTGTTGGATATTAGTGTATATGATGATGGGTAAAAGGGAACTCTCTGTGTGTGCATTGTCAGCTGTGTAGCCTCATGTAACCAGGCTCTTTCAGCCAACCGTTGTTGAGCTGTTTGTAGGGCTGAGTTTGTGTTTGTGTTAAGTGTGTATATTATCTATGTATTTGTGAGTGGTGTTTGTGTGCTGTGTGTGCATGTGCGTGCTGTGAGTGTGTGTGTGTGTGTGTGTGTGTGTGTGTGAGTGCATGCTGTGAGTGTGTGTGTGTGAGCTGTTAGTGCTATGGTGTCCTCGCAGGTTTAGCCCTCCTGCAGTGAGCTGACAGCACGTCCTCCTGTCACTGTCAGGCCCTTGTTGAGCAGCAGTCATCACCCCCCCCCCCTTTTTTTTCTATCTCTCTCTCTGTCCTCTCTCTCTCCCCCCCTCTCTGTCCTCTCTCCCTCTCTCTCTCTCTCTCCCTCTCTGTCCTCTCTCTCCCCTCTCTCTCTCCCCCTCTCTGTCCTCTCTCTCTCCCTCTCTCTCTCCCCCTCTCTCTCTCCCACTCTCTGTCCTCTCTCTCTCCCTCTCTCTGCTCTCTCTCCCTCTTTCTTTCTCTGTCCTCTCTCTCTCTCCTCATCCTGTGTGCTTACCTCCTGCTCTCTCTGGCCGAGCAGATCGCTGGTGTTGGCTGTCACTTCCCCAGGGCACGCTCCTCTATCTTCACTGTCACTGTGACCACACACACACACACACACACACACACACACACACACACACACACACACATACACACACATACAGAGAGAGATAGACACCCATCCATCCATCTGAACCTGACTCACTAATCCATTGTGAAATACACTCCCATTCTCTTTCCAAACGTTCTTCCAGATACATTCCTATTCCATCACATGCATCCTTCATTAAGATGCTTAAAAAGGAGGTCCTTCTCTAAATTTGAACATATTAAAATGAATGGCTGATTGTGTACATTTGCTTAGTTGTTTGATAATAAAGAAGAGTGAATTGCTTGTTTTGTTTTTTGCTAGGTTTTTGCTTGTTTTTTTGTTTTTTTTACAAAGTTTACACTGTTCCGGTTGAATAAAGTCCTCATTTTGTTCAGGTTTAGGCATTCACACAGATTTAAAGCGAGCTTTCCAGTCAATATCCCTGCGCCTCTGTCGAATGCTTAGCCGACTGTCTAATTATGCACACAAGGGCTGATTGGGATATGACCGTGGCTGATTGCCAGAGAGAAAATTGGGACAACACTGCGCTAAGCAGATCTGCATACCAGTGGGACCAACGTGTGTGTGTGTTAAATACGGTCGCAGGCCAGCCAGCTACTGTACAGCTCCTAATGCCACCTGCCGATGCTACGCCCACTTTCCACCATGCAAGAATGGTATGGGGCAGATGGAGAATGGCTATTTCATGGCCTTCCAAGGTCTCTGGACGTCAGGGTTTGTTTTTTTTGAACGGCTCATTGACAATTGAGGGGGCTTGAAATCTCCCATGGAAAACTGGCGGCAGTGTTGATGGAGGACGATTTCCATGCATTTATTTCCAAATCATTCAGTCGTTATTGATACCGCCGTACCTCAGCCAAACCTGGCGTACGTGCGTGCGTGTTTGTTTACTGTAAGCATGTGGGTAGCCACAGCTGCACGCACTGTGCTGAGTGATCTGGCTTTGATGGACTCACGGCTGAGCGCACTGAGACGGATAGCCTGAAGGCCACTACCAAAGGTCATGCGAGGAGTCGCATTCTTCACACATGTTCTAAAGGAGACCTGTTTCGCTTGGAGTGTGTGCGTGTGTTTTGTGTGTGCGTGTGTTTTGTGTGTGTGTGTGTTTTGTGTGTGTGTGTTTTATGTGTGTGTGTGTGTGTGTTTTGTGTGTGTGTGCGTGTGTTTTGTGCGTGTGTGTGTTTTGTGTGTGCGTGTGTTTTGTGTGGGTGTGTTTTATGTGCGTGTGTGTGTTTTGTGTGCGTGCGTTTGTTTATTTGGGTTGGTTGTGTATGAATGTGTCCTGTTGTCCACGTGTGTGTTTGTGTCGTGTGTGTTGTGTTGTGTCGTCGTTTGTTTATTTAGGTTTGGTTGTGTATGAATGTGTCCTGTTGTCCTGTTGTCCGTGTGTGTGTTATTGTCGTCGTCGCGTTTGTTTTATTTGGGTTGGTTGTATGAATGTGTCCTGTTGTCCCGCGTGTGTGTTGTTATTTGTTTGTGTTGTATGTGTGTTGTGTCCGTGCGTGCGTTTGTTTATTTGGGTTGGTTGTGTATGAATGTGTCCTGTTGTCCACGTGTGTGTTGTGTGTGTGTTGTGTGCGTGCGTTTGTTTATTTGGGTTGGTTGTGTATGAATGTGTCCTGTTGTTGTTGTGTGTGTGTGTGTTGTGTGCGTGCGTTTGTTTATTTGGGTTGGTTGTGTATGAATGTGTCCTGTTGTCCACGTGTGTGTTGTGTGCGTGTGTGTGTGTTGTGTGCGTGCGTTTGTTTATTTGGGTTGGTTGTGTATGAATGTGTCCTGTTGTGTGTGTTGTGTGTGTTGTGTGCGTGCGTTTGTTTATTTGGGTTGGTTGTGTATGAATGTGTCCTGTTGTCCACGTGTGTGTGTTGTGTGCGTGCGTTTGTTTATTTGGGTTGGTTTATGTATGAATGTGTCCTGTTGTCCGTATTTGTGTGTTGTGTGTTATTAATGCGTTTTGTTTTTTATTTAGTTGGTTGTATGAATGTGTCCTGTTGTCCACGTTGTTGTCGCGTTGGGTTTGTTTATTTAGGTATGAATGTGTCCTGTTGTCCACGTGTGTGTTGTGTGTGTGTGTGTGTTGTGTGCGTGCGTTTGTTTATTTGGGTTGGTTGTGTATGAATGTGTCCTGTTGTCCACGTGTGTGTTGTGTGCGTGTGTGTGTTGTGTGCGTGCGTTTGTTTATTTGGGTTGGTTGTGTATGAATGTGTCCTGTTGTCCACGTGTGTGTTGTGTGCGTGCGTTTGTTTATTTGGGTTGGTTGTGTATGAATGTGTCCTGTTGTCCACGTGTGTATTTGTGTCGCGTCGTTTGTTTATTTGGGTTGGTTGTGTATGAATGTGTCCTGTTGTCCGCATTATTGTGTTGTGTCGTGCGTTTGTTTATTTGGGTTGGTTGTGTATGAATGTGTCCTGTTGTGTGTGAATGTGTCCTGTTGTCCACGTGTGTGTTGTGTGCGTGCGTTTGTTTATTTGGGTTGGTTGTGTATGAATGTGTCCTGTTGTCCACGTGTGTGTTGTTGTTGTTGTCGTTTGTTTATTTAGGTTGTTGTTTGTTTATTTGGGTGTTGTGTGTTTATTTGGGTTGTTGTGTCGTCGTTTGTTTATTTTAGGTTGGTTGTGTATGAATGTGTCCTGTTGTCCACGTGTGTGTTGTGTGCGTGCGTTTGTTTATTTGGGTTGGTTGTGTATGAATGTGTCCTGTTGTCCGCATTATTGTGTTGTGTCGTTGTTTATTTTTGGATTGTGTATGAATGTTTATTTAGGTTGGTTGTGTATGAATGTGTCGTCGTGTGTTTATTTAGGTTGGTTGTGTATGAATGTGTCCTGTTGTCCCGCGTGTGTTTTATTTCTGGTTTGTTTATTTGGGTTGGTTGTGTATGAATGTGTCCTGTTGTCCACGTGTGTGTGTGTTTATTTGGGTTGGTTGTGTATGAATGTGTCCTGTTGTCCACGTGTGTGTTGTGTTGTTGTCGCTGGTTTATTTGGGTTGGTTGTGTATGAATGTGTCCTGTTGTCCACGCATTATTGTTGTGTGTCGTGCAGGTTTATTTGGGTTGGTTGTGTATGAATGTGTCCTGTTGTGTGTGGGTGTGTTGTGTGCGTGTGTGTTTATTTGGGTTGGTTGTGTATGAATGTGTCCTGTTGTCCACGTGTGTGTGTGTGTGTGTTGTGTGCGTGCGTTTGTTTATTTGGGTTGGTTGTGTATGAATGTGTCCTGTTGTGTGTGTGTGTGTGTTGTGTGCGTGTGTGTGTTGTGTGCGTGCGTTTGTTTATTTGGGTTGGTTGTGTATGAATGTGTCCTGTTGTCCACGTGTGTGTTTGTGTGTGTTGTGTGCGTGCGTTTGTTTATTTGGGTTGGTTGTGTATGAATGTGTCCTGTTGTCCACGTGTGTGTTGTGTGCGTTGCGTTTGTTTATTTGGGTTGGTTGTGTATGAATGTGTCCTGTTGTCCACGTGTGTTGTGTTTATTTGTATTGGCAGTGTCGTGTGTATGTTTATTTGGGTTGGTTGTGTATGAATGTGTCCTGTTGTCCACGTGTGTGTTGTGTGCGTGCGTTTGTTTATTTGGGTTGGTTGTGTATGAATGTGTCCTGTTGTCCACGTGTGTGTTGTGTGCGTGCGTGTGTTGTGTGCGTGCGTTTGTTTATTTGGGTTGGTTGTGTATGAATGTGTCCTGTTGTGTGTGTGTGTGGGTGTGTGTTGTGTGCGTGCGTTGTTTATTTGGGTTGGTTGTGTATGAATGTGTCCTGTTGTCCACGTGTGTGTTGTGTGCGTGCGTGTGTTTATTTGGGTTGGTTGTGTATGAATGTGTCCTGTTGTCCACGTGTGTGTTGTGTGCGTGCGTTTGTTTATTTGGGTTGGTTGTGTATGAATGTGTCCTGTTGTCCACGTGTGTGTGTGTTTATTTGGGTTGGTTGTGTATGAATGTGTCCTGTTGTCCACGTGTGTGTTGTGTGCGTGTCGTTTGTTTATTTGGGTTGGTTGTGTATGAATGTGTCCTGTTGTCCACGTGTGTGTTGTGTGTGTGTGTGTTGTGTGTGTGGGTGTGTGTTTATTTGGGTTGGTTGTGTATGAATGTGTCCTGTTGTCCACGTGTGTGTTGTGTGCGTGCGTTTGTTTATTTGGGTTGGTTGTGTATGAATGTGTCCTGTTGTCCACGTGTGTGTTGTGTGCGTGCGTTTGTTTATTTGGGTTGGTTGTGTATGAATGTGTCCTGTTGTCCGTGTGTGTGTTGTGTGGGTGTGTGTTTTATTTGGGTTGGTTGTGTATGAATGTGTCCTGTTGTCCATTATTGTGTTGTGTCGTCGTATATTGTTTATTTAGGTTGGTTGTGTATGAATGTGTCCTGTTGTCCACGTGTGTGTTGTTGTGTCGTGCGTGTGTTTATTTGGGTTGGTTGTGTATGAATGTGTCCTGTTGTCCACGTGTGTTTGTGTTTGTGTGCGTGCGTGTGTTTATTTGGGTTGGTTGTGTATGAATGTGTCCTGTTGTCCACGTGGTGTGTGTGTGTTTATTTGGGTTGGTTGTGTATGAATGTGTCCTGTTGTCCACGTGTGTGTTGTGTGCGTGCGTTTGTTTATTTGGGTTGGTTGTGTATGAATGTGTCCTGTTGTCCACGTGTGTGTTGTGTGGGTGTGTGTTTATTTGGGTTGGTTGTGTATGAATGTGTCCTGTTGTCCACGTGTGTGTGTGTGCGTGCGTTTGTTTATTTGGGTTGGTTGTGTATGAATGTGTCCTGTTGTCCACGTGTGTGTGTGTTTATTTGGGTTGGTTGTGTATGAATGTGTCCTGTTGTCCACGTGTGCTCAAACTCTTTGTTCTTTCCCAGGATGTCGTGTGGGGGCTGAACTCGTTGTTTACCGTAAGTAGTAGCCTCTCCTCCTTATGAATGTCTGAATGCTGCCGTTATGCCTAAACGACTCCCTTACCCCTCATCCCTCTAACCTCCCCACTAAATGCCTACAGTACGTACGTAGAAACGTGTAGGTCTTGTTTTGATGAATGATGAATCTGCTATGGTTTTGCATTGGCAGGATTTGCTGAATTTCGACGACCCGTTGAACATAGATGCTGCGGAGCACCACTTGCGGGATAAGGTAGGAGAGCCTGGAACTGGGAAGGAACACACACACACACACACTCTTTCACCCCACCAACACACAGGCCTCTGTCCCACAGGACTCTCATGCAGCAGGAGCGAGCGGTGCAGGAATGAATATGCGCTGGCTGTGGCCTTGTTAAACTACTGAAAAAAGACATAAAGTGCCTTTTGGGAAGTGTGTGTGTGTGTGTGTGTGTGTGTGTGTGTGTGTGTGTGTGTGTGTGTTATTGTAAAGTGGTGTGTTTGTATTTCATCTGAATTTGGCTGTGTGATAAGAGCCTGCATGTTCTTTCTTCTGAGTAAGCTGTGGGTATGTGTGTTACAGCAGACATTTGCCCAGTGTTATTGATGAGAAAGCTGCTGTGTTTGTTTTTTAACCAGGGAGAAAAGCTTTTGTGTGCGTGTGTGATTTTTCCAGACAGGTACAGGAGTCGGTCCAGATGGGCTGTTTTTGAAAACTCTTTTAATACCCTCTCACGATCCCCTGTGCCCTCACTTCACCAGATGGGGGACATCAGAAGGCATTGTAATGCTCTAAAATCCACTGTGATTCTCTATGTGTGTGTGTGTGTGTGTCTGCCAACTCTGCATGATTGTTTATCAGCTGTTCTAAAAAACTCAAGTAGCCCTGTGTGTGTGTATGTGTATGAGAGAGAGAGAGAGAGAATGACTGTGCCGCTGGCTCACCCATAGCCGTGTCAGATGGGGCTGATGCGATGTGAGGCCAGTCTTTTTCTGGTGTGATGAGATCTGACCTGAATTTGTCTCACTCCATCGCACTTAGAAAGGTGACTGGCAAATTGGACCTCGTAACCCCCCCCCACACACACACACACTCACACAACACACACACACACACACACACACACACACACACACACACACACACAAATGTGTTTGTATGTGTGGGTGAGCGCGAGAGCTGTCTGAGATTAAAGGTAGAATGATGGCGTGTCTTGCTGTTATGTGTATTTGTGTGTGCGTGGGAGAGAGAGATAAAACATTGAGAACAAGAGGTATTGATGGTGTGTGTGCACATGTGTTTGCATATGTGGGCTTGGCCTGAGGATGTGAGGCTTAGCGCTTATTTGTGTGACTGTTGAATTCATGTGCTGCAAAACAACGTCCTTGTGCTCATTTGTTGTTGGACAGGGGGCATTTTACATCTTCTGTGCAGGGCTTAAAGTATTCCTGCACTGTACCGGATCTCCGGTGTGTCGCGGCTGTGAGGAAGATTTCCTCAGGAGAAAAAGTCGGGAAATCATTTTAGATGAGGGTCATCATTTTCATTGTTCGAGATACCGCTCTGAGTTCACCTACCAATGGCAAGCTCTCGCTTTCAACCTAACAAATGCGTTTAGCCAATCACAAGCAGAGTAGGGCGGGAATTGCCTGCACGTTCTTGTAGAGAGAGAAGAGAAGAAGACATCCAGCAGACAGCTGAAAGTGTCGCAGGGAGCGTGAAAGTAGCCTACTGAAAGGCAGCGGAGCGTACACTGCTTCGGTCACTCGCCTGATAATCATTGATGATGTTGTGAAATTAAGGAGCGTTAGAAAATGAAAACAAAGATTATCTCGATCAAGATGTACATGGTTGGCTACTAGTTAATGTGGTGTCAACACACATCCCCAGCTGAACATTTTTCAGGCTCAGGATTGTTTTTTCACTTTAAGCCCTGAGTCTGTGTGTGTGTGCGTGCCCATTAGAGAGAGAGAAAGCGCTGAACGGAAATGTAGATTGGTCCCAGCACACCTCCAGAAAGGTTGGGAGGGGGGGGTGCGGTCAGAGTAATGGCGTCAGCAGGCCGAGATCGTGTTTCTGCTTAGCTGTTCCTCTGAGAGAACAAGCAGGGTACAAGAAATCGCACCACAACGAGACCCTGATGAATATCAACAACTTCACCTACCCCCCCCTCCCCGAAACCCTGCTGCGGAAACCCATTGCCCTCTTCTCTCGCTCCGTCATTCGCCTGGCACAGCGTGCCGCCTGTTTAATTGCGGGACTGTTTTGCATCACTGGGGCAAATTTATCATACTAATCCTTGACGGTGCCAAGATGGTTTTACCAAAGCCAGTGCTATTGCCGCTTATTGTTTCAAAACAATTAGCGTAACGAATAGCCGGCCGTCTTATTGGATTTCCATATTCCAAGAGCTCAGGGGCTAAATCCGGCCTGGGATGCTACGGTGAGTTGGCTAGCCCGGCCCTGGTGCTCTGTTGTAATATGAATTATGGCAGCGCGGCTATTAAAAGTGCAAGTTCACCCAGATAGATGAGACAAATGGAAACTTCTATGGAGTGTAACAGATGTTAATGAGTTTTTTCCAACCTAAGGGGAGGTTTGGTGGGGGCAGTGAGAGCAAGCGAGGACTGAGGGAGTGAGAGAAAAAAAGGGAAGAGAAGCAGAGATATTGAGTATGAGAGGGAGTGAAGAGGATGAAGGGGTTTTGTGTGTGTGTGTCTGTGTGTGTGTGTCTGTGTCTGTGTGTGTCTGTGTGTGTCTGTGTGTGTCTGTGTGTGTCTGTGTGTGTCTGTGTGTGTGTGTGTGTGTCTGTGTGTGTGTTTGTTTGTTTATTTTGTATATGAATGAGTGGGAGAGAATATGCGCATATGAGAGAGTATGAGGGAATGTTGTGCTTGGGGATGAGGATAAAAATGACTAATCGTTGCGGAACAACTTCTCAAGTCCATGGGAAGTGACAAGCCACCAGCCCTTGCGTCCCATTTCTGGACCGCTTCTTCTGTCTGCAGACACACACACACACACACACACACAAACAAACACAGAGAGAGAGAGAGAGAGAGAGAGAGAGCAAGACACATAACCACAGTCCATAGAATATTTATCATAGTCTATTCAGTTTCCCCTCCTCCTGTTTCAGATTGTCAGCCTGCCCCACATACACTGTTCTCTAATGTCGTGACTGTGTCGGTTTTCACTCATGAGTTTTGTGTGTGAGAGTGTGTGTGCGCATCTCTCTCTCTCTCTCTCTCTCTCTCTCTGTGCGTGTGTGTTTTAAATAGCTTCTTAAAATGTTAATGCCCGTCTCGGGACGTGGTTCTGAAGTTTTTCATATATGAATGAACCCACTGATGCCAGACTTCCAGCTGACTTGCATAAAACATTAAACATCCTCAGATCAGACTGTGTCAACGAGTATGTCCTTCACACACCTTTCCTCTCTCTCTTTCTTTCTCGCTCTCTCTCTCTTTCTTTCCCTCTCTGCCTGTCTGTCTGGCTTCCTTTCTGTTTCTTCATGCTTTACATCGTTTTTATTCCTGCAGGAGGATTTTAGAAACAAAGTTCAAGACTTCATCAAGAACTATGCGAGATGATGAGCGGCGCTGACCTCTTCCTCTTTCTGCCACATGATGCAGTGCGATGCCAACCCACACGTCCCAGGGCACAACACCTGGCTTTCACCCAGACGGCACCAGTGACGACCCCCAGTCTCCCTCTACCCCCCATAAAGCATTAAAAAGACAATTGGAAGAAAATATAATGGGAAAAGAAAACACATTTCGACAAAGAAAAATACTGCTTTAGCACTTCTCTGTGGACTCTTATGGATCCCAGCTGGGCACTGTATGAGCCTGGGGTGGGGTCTGTATGTGTGTGTGTGTGCAAGTGTGTGTATGTTTGTACTTGTGTGTCCTTGCATGTGTGTGTGTATGTGTGTGTGTGATTCAATGAGCAAGCTGGATATGTGAATCCGAGCAATGCCCTGAAGTGTGATTGCTGAATATCCAACGGGAGGGATGTGGAAAGAAAATAAGAACACAACATGGCAGTCATCGTGTCTAAACATGGCCGACAGACTGTTTTTCAATGTCATCTCCCCCTGTTCTAGTGCCTGCCTTTGTGTTGTTCATGTCCACGGACACTTAGCCTAGGTCAAACCAAACAAACCTGCACCTCCGCATGCCACAGCCAACAAATCCCAGAATGCACTTGTTTTACTTGTTTTGGCTTGCCAAAGAATATCAAATCACAGGATCATTCGCAAAGGTCCCTCTGAAGCTGATTGGCCAATGTGAGTGGAAGGCGGGGCTTCTGCACCATGTGGCCTATGGTAGTCAACCAGCGGCGGGTTCTTTGCAGGAAATGGGAGGCCTCTGACAGCAGTTGTAGTCCCTCGGGTTTGTCATGCAGTGCAACACAAGAGAGACTGTTCAACAGGTCATTTAAACACATCTTTAAAAAAAAAATGCACACAGTGTGGATGTGTGTATCATAATGTCTCACTGAGTGTGCCTCTGTATGCGAGAAAAGAGACTGTTTCAGCTTCCTCAAATCAGAATGTGGAATATGTCACTTCCTCTGTTATATGCATCTTATTGGCTGTGAAAAGTGTGTGCGTGTGTGTGTGTGTGTACGCGAGTATGTGCTCAGCTTCACAGGCGTGTGCATGTATACAGCTGTGTGTGTAGATGTATGCTAGTATTTTTTTGTATCTCTGTCATGTACTTTGCAGGAGTGACTGTATGAAAGGTGTGTTGGTGTATGTATGTGTGTGATGTGGTAGCATGCACTGGGCTCTCAATGTGCTCAACCATAAACCGTCTGAAGAGCCAGTGAGGCTTGACGATATTATTTAAACTCTTCTTTTCTTAGAGTTGTATATCCATTTGTAAAATATATTAAAGAGGAATTATACTATGGGAGGCACTTCTTTTTGGCCCTTTGTGTTCATTGCCTCATATCGAGGATGCTCAACTCTGTTCAGGACATATCACAACTTTTGAACTTGACTGCGGCTCGAGGGCGTCTTTTTGCAAAATTGGGCTTGTCAGATAATTTGACGAGAAAAGCACGCGCATCGCGACACACTCCAGATCTCATCAGCAGTCCCTTTGCTGTGCTGGGGGTTGGAGATGCCATTTCAGCTGTTCGCTGCAGTACAGTACCACTGCGCGAGCTCATCACCTCCTTTTCAATCCGTACTCCCATTTTCCTGAGCTATGCTTGTCACCTTTCGTGCCCCGAGAGAGAGAGAGGCTTGTCAGGAGACAAGAGAATAGATTTTCGATGGGCTTTCAAGAGCCCCACAAACAGACAGACGTGCACACATTTCTCCAACACACACACTCCCTCTGTGTCTGTGTTCTGCTGTTCTGTTCTGTTCTCATCTGTTTATAAAGCCCGAAGCATGAGGCTCTTTGTAAGATTGAAAACCTGTATTTAATTGGTACAGGATGGTCCCCTTGGGAGCATGCCTTTTAATAGATCAATCCGGTAGACTTCTCTCGGGGGAGGGCCATTGATTTCGATAGAGCGCTTGGTCGTTCTTCGCACACCAATTAAGCGCATGCCTGTTCTCTTCCGGGCTTAATTGTTCATTCTGAGCACACATGGGAAACAGTGGTCACTGGCTATCACAGGACACGACCGGCGACACGTTCGAGTCCAGTGTACATTGATCTGTCGGGGTGTTTTTGTTATCCACTCCCACTTTGCCGAGTGGATAAGATCTTGCTTATCAGATGCTCTTTTAATTTGACATCCATTTATCTACAGTATCTGACCTTGACCTTGTTGTGTCACATCACCATAGACCATGATAAACACCCAGGGTTTGCCTTCGCCAATGGGGTGTCGCGCCATTTCCAATACAGGACTAGATTAAACAGCCCTGCATTGAGCGATCCTCGCTGGCCCTCAGCTCCCTTTACACACCTTTGCGTAACACTCTTAACGTTCGCCCTTTTCCCATGTCCTGTTGCGAGCTCGTCTTCACTGCGCACCTGTCGCTCACCCTCTCGAGAGCTGTCAGTCAAGGTGAGACTGCGAGAGGCCTCTTGGGTGTGGGGTCGGATGTCTGTTAACTCGCTCTAAGTGCAAAGTTAGTGAGCTCCGAACATCCAGCCCCCAGGTCAAGTACGAGCGTCACTTTCATGTGGCCTTGCCATTCATGCAAAGAATGTCAGATCTGGACTGCTTTTACCTTGACACACACAGCTAAACAAAATATTCTTTGGGTAATGACAAAATGAAAAGCTTTTTAAAAGGAACCTTCAGAGATAAATAAAAAAGATAGCAAGGTAAAGAGACAAACAGAGACAGACTTTATTTGTCGCAAACGAAAAAAGCCATGCATTTTGAGGAGGTGGCACAGGAAATATTCAGTATGCGAGGGTGGAAGCTCCCAACAGCTTCTCTGGACCTTCCATTGAAGAGATCTATTTTTCGATCCCATGTGGGCCAACACCAAACGCTTTTCACCTGAGGGGGCGTTTTTGTTGGTATCACTTCCCACACAGTCATCTGGAGCGCACATGAATTCGTGAACATCTCATTGTGATTCAGATGTTGACTGCTGAGGTGAGAATGCTTTGTAGGGCGGCCTGCGGAGTTGTCAGTAGGATCAGATTTGTTATGCAATGTGCACAGGCTCCTGGAGAAGGAACAGTCTTTTGATCCTCCTCGAAGAAACGTTCCTAATGAAGCCCAGGCTTTTGTTTGCTGCTGTGTGACTTGTCAAGCTGCAATAATCCAGCCGCCTGGAAATCAACCCTTTACTTTGTATTTATGAAGTGTAGTACCCCAAGATTTAAACCCAGGTTCATTAAGTTAGGACTCATTTATCTCACCACACAATTTGGCTGTCAGTATACATCTAACAACTGACAGGAAGGGAACAGGATACACTGGATTTACTCATGAGAGTCTGGAGGAACACAACAGTAGACCTAACATCTCAGTGCAACCAAAATCCACCTTAAAGGTAGAGCAATTCTCATCCAATAGTTTACATTTTTGTAAAATAGAGTGAATTGCTGTAGCTGTCCTGTCTCCTGTCCTGGATCTCTAAATGGGAAACAAACATATTTGCCTAGGCTGTACCCAAATCAATTCCAGCCAGTCAACACATTCCTACTGGAGTATGGAAGGGAGGGTTAAGTGATTGATTGGCCGTTGAGCTCAAATATCGAAAGCCTCACGCCAGAATCGCACACTGTATGTAGGGGTCAACTCCAAATGAGTCTGACGTGGGTTACTAGCGCTTCTTTCACTCGACAGTCATGTTCCAACTGGATGTTTCTTTTCCAGTGGATCTATAGCGTAACTCATGGCCACAGCTGTGTTGTTTTTTGGTATTCGTTGTCAATAAGAGAACCCCTGCCAAACATCACTGCAACATGAGCCAAGAATGCACTTCAATTGGGGGCGGGGGGGGGGTTGGTGGGAGTGCTGTTCAGACAGGCAAAAATAGAGCAATGGCGATCAGCAGCTTCGGGGAGTTGAAATGTCATACTACTTCTATCACTAGCAGTTATTAGCCTACAGTTATCTTAAGCTATGGTGAAGATTGTGAGCGGATTCAAAGAGACATCAAAGTCCTTCTCTTACGTAAGCAACGCTTGATTTATAGTATATCTATTGCCTTTTTTCCCCATTGTCCATCTGTAAAGGTTATTAGGTCAGATATATCCCATCAGCAGGGCAAACACATAGTTCCACTTTGTCACTGTGATTAGATGACAGAGGTCAAGCATTGGGTTTCCTTTCCAGTCCGGATGTGTAGGGAGTCCCTTTCCTGTAGGCCCTCCGTGGCATGCTGGTGGACGAGGGTCCCTGGAGGGGTTCAAATCTACATGACACCCTGGCTGCGTTTGCTCCTCCACACCACCAGGGCTGTCATGAGCAAGGTGATGAGCACGGGCACGGCGATGAAGGGGCCCAGGATGTGATTGGGCGGGTCATGGGGCAGCCGGCCGGTCAGGGCACAGTCCTTGAAGTAGTCCCGGTGGATGTTGATGAAGAACTCGTCCACCTTCTGGTTGGGCCAGAAGCAGCCCATCTTCGTGGCTATCTGGAACGTGCAGTTGGTCAGGGATCCGTACAGCCTGTGGATGATGACAACAACAACAGTACACAAGTCCCTCAGAAACATGGTAAATGACAACTGACCTCCAGGGGGACTGTGATCCCATAAGTACTGTATATTCTCCCACTCTAGACAAATAAATAAATCTAATTTAAATATTCCACTATTTTCTTCCCACAAATCCCAAGAGTTAAACAAATTGTGTTCTTGTCCTTTTAGCCTGACATCGGCATGGATATGTTATCCTCCAAGTGCCATTCATGGGCCATGATTGTCTCTTACAATTTATTAAGCATATTAATGTCCCCCAGTCTTAGTAGCCGACACTATAAGCCTTAAGCCTCAATATAATCCCTTTAATAACCTCTGTTTGTGTCTGTGAATGGATTTGGTGGAACAATGGATTTTCTTTCCTCATGTGGGTTTCAAAAACAATATTATTAGCCGTAAGGTAGCTCTTAACTGAGGTTGTGGAAGCCGGTATTTATTTACCAGCTAGTGCCCCCCTTTGCGTGGTTCTTTATTGCCTTCAGACAAGTCTAGCTCAAACACTTAACTTTGTCTGTGCCAATTTGTATTTTTAGCCATGCAGCAGAGTTTCAGTAAGATTCTCATATGTATGAAAATAGCATACAGAGTCACAGAGCAGGAGAGGGAGAGAGAGAGAGAGAGAGAGGGGGGAACTTTAGCTATGAAATGCAAAAGGCAGGCTAGCAGATAGTGTTACAGGCAGGATTAACACTGCTTATTATATCCAGGCTGTTGTTGGGGGTTATGGAGAGGGTAGGGTGGAGTAAGGGGAATAAATCCAGAATCACTGACTGCTATTCAGCACTATGGAACTGGCACTAGCAGGAACAATCTATACTATCTTGATTAGAATTAATGGCACAACTCGCCTTCTAAACTCGGGGAAGGTGCTGCCGTGTTTTAATTGGTTGCTAACAGCCTGTAAAAGAGTGATTACTGATAAACACAGGAAATGTATACTAATCCATTATTAGCCTCTAGCCAAAACACCTTGAAATAGCCTTTTCTGTATTGAGGGGGGGGCATGCGCTGTTGAAGCTAATCAAGGACAGTTAATGATTTATGAGGAGTCCTTGCACACAAAGGTGGTTTCAATATCCCAGTGAAGCTGTAATGGCAGCAATCAGTGGGGTTATGTTTTGCTTTTTGCACCACAATACTCCCAAGACTAGGCAGATTTCCCCCCAGATGAACGACCTGGGGAAAAGCCGAATGGAGCTTTATATAGCATCTCACAGGCATCCACTGACATTTCTGCCTGAGCGTGGCTGCCAGTTGCTTGCCTCGTGGGCTGTGAAGTGTACTTGTGTCGGCTCAAGTGTATTAGTACAGCGCCGCTGTTCAGGCTTTCATTTGTGGTAGAGCAATCAAATGTTCCAAAAGCAGCACAGCCTCTATTGTCATAACAATAAACAGCGGAAATGTTGTCACACAGATAGAGAGATCGATTCACTAATGACAAATAGGCTGTGCAACCAAATCCGAACCACAATCCCCTGGATGGAGTAAAAAGTCTTGGAGTCTCCTGTCACAGTTGACGAAAAAAAGCTGTTATTTCATCCACACTAAATACTGCCCACATGTAACACATATTTTGATTGATCTGTTTCATTTCGCAGAACTGACCTCAACCAGAAACCAAACCTCTCATTACTCCACCACTGCCCCTGTTAAGTGTCCTCTATGTGTCCGAGAGACACTTTGGCACGGATCTATCTGCAGCCGTCATAGTCACAGGTGGATGTACTGGGTGTTACATAAACATTCCTCACGGACTAGTGTTCTCAGGAACATGATAAGAGGGATTAAGGCAGCCAAGTGCGCGGAGAAGAAGCCTATCATGTACGATTCCCAATCCCACTTTCCTCTCATCTCTTACACAGAATGAATGGGAGAATAAGTGGATGGCATAATGTGGGAGATTTAAGACATGCCAATATCGCATGCTGTCATTTGAATTTATAATTATTCTCTCTTTGCTCCCGCGGTTCTGTAAAAAGCCTGGCTCTTTTTTGCTTTGGATTTTTTCAAGAATACATTTACACCAAAAAGAATATTGGCATATCTGATAACATCTTCACAGCTATGCATTGATAGCAAGCTGAAATCCTATAATGCATAAGTAATGTTCCATTGCACACAGAAAAACCTTTTAACAGTTATTGATCACTTCAATTCTGTGAAGATCTGATTTTACATTGCAATTGCTTGGCCAAGCCAACGTTGTGAGAACAAGATAAGATAAGATAATCCTTTAATTGTCTCACAAAGAAATTTGCATTGTTACAGCAGCAAAAGTGACAGCAAGTACAGAATCATAATCATAGACAAATGCAGATTCTGACCAGACCATTAGTTAAGTGTCTCTACAGACTGTGTAACATCTCTGATTATTGCTACAGGCAACACAGACCAAACATTCTCTCTGATACTTCACAGAGTTGTGTCCGTTTCAGACTGGCTAGCTTCTCAGGAAGTGCTGACGGAAAATAAAACAGACTTTGTGTAAATAGACAGCTGCGAGTGTGACCAGTCTGTCTTCTGATTTCCAGATGGAACACCCAAATATTTTAATTCCATTTCTGTTGTTTAGCAATCATTCAGGTCAAATGAACTGTGTTTATGGAAGTGGTGTGTCTTCAACAACAACAACAAGCTAATTTTGCCATATCTTATTTATCGTGACAAACAGTTTCCATTCTAATAGTTTATGCTTATGTGAAATGACATTATGTTTCTAGTGAGGAGTTTGTGCTACATAATAAAATTACCTGCAGGATGAGACGGCTCTCTACATGTTTCTAGGTACAGTCTATTCTTCCGTCTCTTTTTTTCCTTCTTTTGCTGCCATGAAATTCTTGCTCTCTCGCTCTTTCCCTCCCTCCTCTCTCTCTCTCTCTCTTTGTGTCTCCGCTCTCAAAGAGCATGGAGAACACACTCTGGATCTCACTGCAGTGCTCTGGGGGTCTGTCTGATTGGCAGCTCCTATTTGGCTGAATAGCCTCATGTTTTATAGATCACTACAAGGAGCTAAAATAGAAAAGGTTATTAAGTGGTCCAAGGGAGAAGCTGAAACTAAAGAGCACTTATGGAGGGAGGTGAGTTCCTGAGAGAATGAGAACATAACATAGACTGCACATTCAGTCTGTTCTTCATCCAGATTTGGGGAAATTTATTCTGAAGTGTGCCAGGGAAGTAGATGAAGTCTTAAGGATTAAAGACCCATTACTAGATCTTTTCACACACGGGTTCCCAGACATGAGGGTTTCTCATGGGCCACAACGTAGTTATATGATAGAGACTTTCAGTTCCTCAACTGCCTGGCTAAGCCGTTTTTAAACAAATCCCTGGAAATGAGGGTGTCATCTTGTGAGCACTGAGGGAGGTCAACAGGGCATGCTATTGTGTGGGCAGCACGTTCACTTACTCCACAGTGTCGTCCCAACTGCACCAGAGCCTTTGATCCAGAGCCTTCATGTCCAGGGAGAACTTGGTCAGACAGAACTCTGTGATGAAGTATTCATACTGGGGATGGCAGGCGCTGGTGGACAGGAACTGGTAGGCTGAAAAAAAAAAAACAGAAATCATTCCTGTCAGCGTGTCTGTTTAGTCGTGGCGAAGGCTGTAATTGCTCACATCATGAAATAGTTTAATAATCTGGAAAACAAATGACTGTGGTTGGAGTCCAAGGGGGTAAATCCACTGCTATTTCACATAAAAATGTATTCAAATTTTATTCAGTCGAATAGTAAACACTATTATGCATGGTTGAAGAAGCTTGCACAAGAAGGCAAACAAGGACAAAAAACACAGAAAGCCATTTTTTATTAGAAAGAGAAACTTTAGCGTGGAGATTCTCTAGGAACTTTTGTTGTTATTAGAAAAGGTATTTTGAGGGAGCAGTGGTCGAGAGCTCGTCATATTCCTCCCTAGTCCTGGCACTTTGCAATATTGCACCAGTTCACTCTTGATGCCCTGTCTCTTGTGCATCGCTGCTTGCTTGGCAGTTTATCTGCATAGCGTAAACAAATCTCACATAAATATAAAATAGGCTCCAGGGGAAAGGCAAACAACAAAAAAAACCCTCTTTCTCTCCTCCTGTGGGGCTTTCGAATGTGATGACTGTTTGCTTCAGATAAGAGCCGCCCGTCTTGCTCTGGGCCCTTCTCTGCCCAGCATCTCCCACTCTCTTTCTCTCTCAGCAAGTTAAGACTGCTCATGCAAAACTCATGTTTCTAGTTGATGTCCCCAGCAGATTTGGAATTACACACAGGGTTGACTGATTTCCTGTTTAGCTTGGTCACTATACTCTTGAGAGGATTTGTAAACACACGCACGCACAGAGAGGCCCAGCTTACCCAATCAGGAGTACGATAAATTGACACAGACCATAAAATGAGAGGATTGCAGAGTCACACCTAAACACCCTGTGCCGCAGTAGCACAGAGTTCTCGCCCGCTCTTTTGTCCTTCATTAGCAGTGATTTAAGGGGCTTCTGATGGGTGAAACCAGGTTAGATGTAATGGGTGTGTGTGCCAAGGGCAGGAAACGGAGGAGGAGGGTGGAAATTCAATCAAGAAATTTGTTGTCTGAATGCTATACATCTTCACTGGCATTTGACGCCACTGTGCCTGATTGGATCCTTCTCATGGAAAGGAGCTGTTCAACTGAGCTGAATGCACACGTCATTGGCAGTAATAGAGAATTTATGTAGACTAATTGACACAGTTGATGGGTGGAGGGGGTGTTAAATTTATAATTTATTTGGAAGACTTCATGTAAATAGGATTACAGAAAGAAAGCAACATGCTGAGCATATCTTGATAGTACACTTATCAAGCCTAAGGTCTTAATACTGTGTGTGCGTGCGGCGTGTGTATGCATGCGTGTTTGTGCATTAACAGCAACTGCCTACATATTTGACAAAATCAGCTGCTGTAATTGACTTCTGAGCCCTGTGTCTCAATCAATCTGAAAATCAATTAGGATTATAGGGCTGCCGGTATTTGCAGCACACCAACAATACGCACCCGCAGAGCCAATCTGATTTGGGCCTCCCAAACACAACAAGCCCATAAAAAGAACACTTTCTTTAATCCATCTCAGCTTTGTGGTAGGAGTTAAATTGTGCCACACCATAACTAAAATACTAGGCTTGTACAGACCGAGCATGGAAACCCCTAATGTATTTCTACAAGAAGAAGCGGCCATGTCAATGGGTCCAGTGCTGAAATAGTGTTACTCTTATTTCATGAAAACCATTTAGATATTTCAACTTAGTCTTTTTCACTGCAAAATGGTCAGGGTATATGTCATACCAAGAGAGTTCTACAGTGTATGATCATGTCATTTCCTGTGCATAATTTCATGCCAGTATGCAGTCTCACTCTCAACCTTATTATGCAAGCAGCTCATTTTTACTCAGCATAAGCTACTCCATGTGTACTTGGCTACTTGCACATATAAATGGCACATTTAAAATCGAGTTCTTCTGGACAGCAATAGGAAACTCCAAACGGAATAGAAGTCGAAATGCCTTGCTCTCTTTGGGGGGAAAGGTGCTGATGGGCTTGAACAATGATATCCGTGAGGGATCCCCAGACGTAGTCTTCCCTCGACCGGGAGTTTTACAGGCTGCATTCTTTCTTGCCATCTGGGAGTTTTTGCATGAATATGACCTTTACATTACTACAACTGTCTTAAACCAAGCGTTGACTGTATGCGCTAAACTGATCTTACTGGACTAAGCATCACCATCGACATACGAACAATACCGTATCGCTTGGTTTAAAACCCTCGGTTTGATATCTAAAGGGACTGACAATCATTGTCGACGTCCATGTGAATACCACTGTGTGAATCATGGCACCTATTCAGTTAACACTGCAAATGTGGAAACAACGGATGGAATTCTAGGGACCCGTACCATGCATTTAACTTTTTGCCCGTAGATATTCCACCATGCGCCTCTTTGACTGCGCCACTATATTGAGGTTGTTTACCAACATAATTTAAGTTGCTCAACAGTGTCATTGGTTTCCCTTTACAAAACAATGAGAAAGGCATGAAAGATGATAAAGCATCTTTTCTGGGTTAAAAAACATAGCCAAATAAGCACTTTGTTATGTGTAGACACTGCTATGTCAAGCGAACAACATAGTTTCTGCCGCGATATTCATGACATAAGCAAGAATTACTTGTATGAAAGTGTGTTTTGCAGCAGCTTTGTCTCAATGCTACTCACCTGTGACCAAAAGAAGAAGAGCACATTTAGAAGCCAATGTCGTGCATTCCTGTGCCATCGTTCTCCATATAACAGACTACTTAAAAGAAATAAATACACTTCCTTATCCAGTCGCGGCTAAATGCTAAAACATTTTGATGTTCTCCATAATCTGTAAAATACGACGAACATGTCACTGGTAGATTGTTGCCGTGACAAAAGTGGAAAACGCAATTCACCTAGTCACAGCGTACGCTGTAGCCTTGACATACATTTATCCCGGTTAAGTTCTAGCCTACTCCCGTGATCAGGGATAACTGTAAAATAGTTGAAGAGCGAGATAAACTAAGCTTCACCTTTGAATCGCCACTCTCTAATTGATACAGCACGGTAGTCCACCTGCCTACTACGAGTCCCTGCAGGCGGTCGGATATAATCAAACAACACCGCACACTCCACTGACAGCGTGCGCTTCGTGGAGACTTTGACGTCCTAGTCATTAAGGGAATGTATGAGCGAATGAACGCGCTGCATCATGGAGTGATAAATGAGATAGCGCGAGTGAACGCGCCTTCCTTATTAACCTATGACAAAATTATGGCGGACGCTTGAAAAAAAAAAAACAATACGCTAAAAACAAATGATGCCTTCAAATCCGGCATCTCATATGGATAGCGTCATAGCGCACTCAAGTAGACGGCTGCGGTTATACGATCATGCACATACTTCACTTCATAAGCCTATTCAATTGTAAGATACTTTACACTATACCACATAATTCAGTAATTAACCTACTGTTTATTCTATCACGATACTGACCATTTTCTCTGACCATTAATTTATTCTCTAAATCAATCGAGGTAGCCCTTTTTTTTTGTATTTTGACATAGGCCTACCGGCAACATTCTGTATATTAACATATGATGCTGGGGATTACAGTGAATTATGAGCGTGCTGCTACACTGAATGTTTATGCTGCCACCCCGTGTCTTCACCCCCATCTGCACCCATTAAAATATGTGGCCTTTGTTTAACAAAATCCTCCTTATAGCCTAGAAAACAACTACAGTTGAAAACTTGGAGCTTGGAAGTGGGATTTTTGGGGGTTGGGGTGGGGTTGAGGTCACACTTCAATATGTTCCCCCATATTGTCATATTGGATCCATACTGGGAACACCTTTTGTCGAAACCCTTTTTGCAGAGGGTCTGCTTTAATTAACATTTCAGATACAAAGACCTCTTTTAACAACCTCTAATAACCGAGTACACACAAGGTTTGTCTGTATGGGAAGGTCATATACTAATGCTCTGAATAAGCCATACAGAACGGATGTTACAATTTTAACCTATCATTTACAAATCTAATACATTTATAGTATATTACCATTGTATGTGTCTATAATAACCTTCTAAAAATTGTCTTAAGATCATTTTCTCTGAATATGCCATTGAAATCTATTATTATGACTTCCACAGTTAACTTTCTATTGCAGTTTCACAGCATCAGGTAGTTTACATAAAATGGTAGCATAATTTATCTGGTGGCATTATATGATGGCATAATTTACACAAATGTTATGCAAAGCAATTCCTATGGACAACATTCCTGCTCCTACTCATTGACATGCAAAGACTAGCCCACTGTTGTCATGCTGACCATTAATTTTGTGTGGGCGTCTTCAAGTCAAACCATTCAAGTGGAACGCTCAAGAGGGACTGCTTCTTTCAAACCAAAGTGTAAAACTAGGCAATAAAACACACCCAAACATTCAGTGGTAACATGCTGCGACTTATGCTTCATTATTGTGTGGCCTACTGCGTACTGCACTGTTGTTACAGTGCATTCAAATGTCTGAGGGCTTTTAGAGTGCTCAAGATTAATTATAAGGGTGGCGACAGGGTGCTCCTTAGGGGACATTTTCTCATGCTTTTTTTGCCATGAAAGGAAAAGAAGATTGAATTTTGGGGACGAGTTCAAATGCATTCAATCAAAACCAAATGTTTCTGTTTGATCTTTTTTTGTTTGTGTGTGACTGGTCTGCTTAAATGGAAAAGGTTATCTTCAAATAATCCCTTACATAAACATAAGACTTTGTAACACAAATTGCATACCTATGTATAAGCAGAAACAGATGGCCACTTTGTAGTGAATGGAGAAAAACAAGTCACACAGTGTTACAGTTGCCTGATATCAGACAGAGTTATTCCCCACTCGTCATGTTGCTACTGTGCCCATGTTTATGTTATATTCTAAACCTACATAAACAAATATATTGATTCATTAAATTAGTATACATACACGTTGAAGGCTTTGGATTTTTCCTGCATAATGGCTATCAAACCTATAATGCAAAACATGTATAACATATAATAATTTGATGTAACTCTTAACAGTCGAGATTTAGAGTCCAGAATTAGTCAAGGAAGAACAGCATTAAACTCAATGCCTATCCCCAAAAAGCAACAAAACAAGCCATAGTTATTGATCTGTTGATCCATGATTTCCATCCTTGAGGAAGACAAATTACCCCATTACCAATAATGGTACAGTACAAAGCACAAAACAGGCTACAGTGGATGTATTTGTTGCTATAGGCCTACACAATAACTTTTCATGGAGTGTCTCATGGAGTGTTGTTTGGATTGGGTCTGTCCGAGGTAATTGTACACAGCGCAGCTCTGAGCATACCAGCTATATATTTTGCTAGTCTGTATTTTTATCCATCTCTGTGGGAGATTTCAATTTAGAATCTTATCATCAGAGTGGATTAAGTTCAAACATCATGGACACCATGGAAAAATGAGTTTGATGATAGCTAGGGTTGTCTGTGGATATTGCAAACTGCAGACACCACTCAATCATTTCTGGATAAGTCAAATTATACATTCCCAAAGCAACACTGTTCAACTCCTAATATATACCAAGCTGTTAAATCAACACATTGTAATTGTATTCATATCACTTTTCATCAATTTTCAGTGTAGCCTACATGGGTACACATTTAGTGTTAAGGGGATACCACATATCACAAACTGACAGCCTACAATACCTCACGTGCTATATTTGCCCATTATCAGGCAGTGCATCATCAAAACGAAACCGTTTGAAAACGTTAGTTCAGGGAGATAAAACTACATTGTGTTGCTTTAATGTATGAATGGCTCCTTCCTCAGATAACAGTAATGGTACGGATAATTGTTTTCCCATATTACTCATAAAATGTATGCTTAGGCACAGGCTACACTAAGTGTAATAAGAATTAACCCTGATTCCCTTGGTGGGCATGATTTTGACAAGCTTGGTGGAACGTGCGTTAGGACCTGCGGGGAGTGGAAACATAAAGGTCATTATCGGGCATGAGTATCTTTGATGATTCCTCATTTGCGGAAACTCCCGCTGATTACTTTTTCAATGAATAAGTCCTTTAGAGCCTCCAGCAACAGTTAGGTAATCATGCTAAATTGGATTCAATTACATTTGGTCTGAGTTAATGACAACATGTAAGGGGGATAAGAACCATTGAAAAAGGCTTCTGTTTAGCAAGTGTGTCCTACAGAGATGTTCACTCAAAGTCATTTTTTTAGATGTCCAAGTCAAGTCTCAAGTCTCTGGCCATCTGATCTCTCCCGAACATTGTACTGTTAAATATGATGTATTCAAAGCATGTCAATTGCTTGCCCATTTGCATGATACAACTGACTGTGTTCTGGGGGGGAAATACCTCTAAACTATAGGGTAGAGTGGGGGAAAACGCCCCTTGGGGTAAAACGCCCCCCCTCTTATATTTCACAAACTAATCATTAGATGAAGTAAAATGTTGTTGTTTTTATTTCTATGCACTATGCTGACAATGGTGATGTACAAGTACCCACCATAAAATGGATGCATGCTCTGTACTTCAAAAAAAAACAAAAAGAAAATGGATTTTTAGGCAAGTGTTCTAATTTTCAGCAGTCACTAAAACAGAGTTGGCTATTGTCAATATATTGATCAAATATAGTAGCTTGTAATCAATTTATTGATTATATTTTATTGCTCCACAATATATTGTGTTTACTTTAGTTGTTTACTTTTGGTTTTGCTATTAATGTATGAGGGCCATTGCTTTGACAGGGTGGGGGCATTTTACCCCACCGCTGGGGCAAAACGCCCCTTTTGCTCAATTTTTGTTGTTGTTGAAATACTAATTAACTGTTAACTCTGGACAATTTTCATATTTGGTTTATAATTCATGACATTGTCCCTCAAAACTAAGATAGCAATTCTACACATATTTAGCTTTTTGTTTCACATAAATATCACATATTCCTTAAGGGGGGCGTTTTCCCCCACTCTACTGCAACGGTTCTATGTTTTTTTAACAAATAAAATATGGGCAGCCAAAAGTAGATGTGAACTCGTGACAGCAAAAAAAAACACTCATGCTGGAGCTAGCTTAATTTTGTTTCCAGCATTAGCACAACATTTTGCGATGGTTAGCTTGTTTAACGTCTCGTTCATTAGTAGTCTATCTATGTGACTGATCTATCTGGGTGCGTTTCGAGATGCCTGATGAAATTAAATGT
This sequence comes from Alosa alosa, assembly GCF_017589495.1. NCBI lineage: Eukaryota > Metazoa > Chordata > Actinopteri > Clupeiformes > Clupeidae > Alosa > Alosa alosa. Next base: position 12,714,042 of record NC_063211.1, on the reverse strand, counting down.
TGTTGAACCCGCATGATTTATCCTGGTGCCACACATCTTGCATGTAGCTGTTCGCTTAATTCCACTGTTCACGAAGTTATTATAGCCTAACCGAAAATAATTATAAAAGGCTCAACGGGAGGACTTCGTCATGGTCAATGTTTTTTGTTATCTGTGAGTGCGCGCACATAGCGCATGCGTTACGCCGCACATTATGGCAAAGGGGACATGCTGCTCGTCATACGTTTCCCAAAGTATATGCAGCAATAAAATAAAATAGAAATACATTAATACATTTATATAAAAAAAACAATAACTGCATGAAATTTAGGTCGTTCACGAGTCTCGAAGCTCCGAGTCAAGTCTGAAGTCTTTTGAGGTGGAGTCGCAAGTCAAGTCTAAAGTCACTGTTTTTTCAACTCGACTGGGGAGTTAAAAGGACAATGCTCATTCTTGACTCTCAGAGCTTTGATTTAAGGTAACGGGGCCACAGGGTGGACGAACCACCGAGGACCAGGGAATGTTTTATAAAATCAGCTGCAGCAAATTATTGCGTAGAAGGTTAGATTAAGTTATATGGTTATATCAGGCAAGCAATTAGGCCTATTGTTGGAAATGCCTTGATGGGTTTGAATTTGCCTAGCCTAAGAGATGGCCTTTTCTTGAGATTCAAAGCTTTAATTTGCATACCAGAATGCAAAGCAAGAGATGGTGTCAAATTGGAATTACCCATGTTTACATCAAATTTGTTAAGTACTGCTTATACACACATAACTTTATTGTCTTTCTAAAGCATGTTGGAGCCCAATTAGATAGATAGATAGATAGAATCTATCTAATTGGGCTCCAACATGCTTTAGAAAGACAAAAGTGGTGACATCCAAGGTGTTGAGTAACAAACCATCTCCTTGATATGGTAATTCTACATGTTTGTACATGCTATATCTATACGCAATTAATTTTACCCTTTTTATGGCTTGTTGTATGAACAGAGGTGTTGCCAGAGCTAACCTGCCCCCCATCTCCTAGAGTGAAAGGCAAGAGTTGCAACATCATATACTGTATCTAAATGAATCACTGGAATACTGCAGGTCAAACTATGAAGGTATATCACACTAGATAGATAGATAGATAGATAGATAGATAGATAGATAGATACTTTATTGATCCCCAGGGGGAATTCAAGGTCTCAGCAGCATACAGACAACACATACACATTCTTTAACAGCAAAGTAATTAAAGTATATAATATAATATAATATAATATAAACTACACTAACTGTAGTCAGAAATTCACACTGTAAAGTTACATTGCAGGCATGTCCAGTTTGTGGCAGGATGCAGTGGTTCCCCCCCACCCCTGAATTGATGGGGGTGGGGTCAGAGATACAGCAACAAGGGTGAGAGAAGAAAACAGAATGACAACCTTGCACTCCAACTACTGGACAAATGGGGTATGGCAGTACTTTTGTTTTTATTGCAGTTGCCTGTCATTTTGATGATGACTTTATAGCATAGATTGTACTTATAAAAAGATTGTCAGTATGAATAGCTAGTCTAGTCTTTAGTGCAATGGACATGTTCCTAACAGTGAAAAAGAATGGGCTGATACATTACAAATCATAAAACTCTGTTTGATCTAGCCAAACTTCATTCAAGTTACAGTAACAGGTAACTTTCTTTTACTATTTTGTTCAAACAAAATACAATGTTTAATTCATAACACTTCACATAATGAAATTGGTAACATTTTACGGTAAGGGTACATGAATTTGTGTGAATTCATGCATGAATTAATTCATGATTTATGCATTACTTCAGTCCTTTATATCTTATGAATCATCAGGAATTTACATGAGTTCATAGTTTCTCATTCATGACCTCATGCATGAACAACACATCAACTAAGACATTAGGTACGATGGGTACATCATTATGATTTATGATTTCTTAAGCATGATCATCATGATTAAATTAATTTAAGGTTAATTGCTCATGAGCTCATAATGCACCTGTCAAACTTGGGTTGGCTATAGGAGTCTTGGTCAGAGCTATAGAAAGCATTTGTTGAACGTGATTGCCTCTAAAGACTGAGCAACACACTATTAGGTGAAGGGTACTATCATTTTTGTCAGTGTCATTTGTTTTATTATTTAAGATAATCTGTTGAATGAAGAGTCAAAATCGAAGTCTAATTTGCAGTAAACATGGAAACAGTGATGAATGTTGATTACTTTTGTCAGTTTAAAATTATTTCAAATTAGTGTTTTTCTTTCATTCGAGGAAGGGAACCATCGATTTCAGCCAAGACTATAGTAATGATACAGTAGTGGCAGAAAATTGTTACAGATGTCACAGTTTAAAATGAAAGTCTGAAGAAATGCTATAAACTGGAAAAAAGCAGGATTAAGGGATAGACAACGGATGAAACAACCTTCACATCGATGTGAAGAAGGCAAATCGTGAATAGCATTATATAGTTATTGTGATCCCTATGGTGTAAAAATAAAAATGCATGCACACACACACACACACACACACACACACACACACACACACATACACACACATATATTGGTAGTCTCACAAGCAGGGTAAGTAAAGTAAGTAAAGCCTTTTGTTTTTACAAGGCCTTAAAATGAAACCTTGTTCAATCTACATCCGTTGAAGGATGAAAAAATGGTTCATGACAACTAGTGGTATCTTTGGCTGACAGGTTCAAAACTGCATGGAATGTGAAGTGTAGGATCATTATGACACCCTTTTCCGTTCATGCGGGGACCATACAATAAATTAATTTACTGTATGTGTACATTTAGTGACTGTACACTATGCATGCACACACACACACACACTCATGAACACACGCAAACACACATAAAGATACATGCACATACACACACATAAAAACATACAGATGCAGACAAGCAGGCACACGCACACACACATAAACACACACACAACCCCATTACCCCCACACACACACACACACACACACACACACACAAGCGAACATACACACACAGACACATAAAACACACACACACATATCCAGGCAAGCAGACACACACACACACACACACACACACACACACACACACACACACACACACACACACACACACAAACACCCATTACACACACACACACACACATACTCAGAAGTGAAAACTCACACACAGAAAAGTACACATATACACAAAAGCAAACGCATACATGCACACACTCATTTACATACACAAAAGTTGGAAGAGTACGGGATGGAGTAGGAGATGGAGACAAATTGACAAGCGTGATTTAGATTTGCGGAGAAAATGTGCAGGACTGAGCGGCAGTCATATTTTGTACTGCTTTGTGGTACATCTAGTTATTTTTCTGTTAACAATAACATAATTTAAGTAAGACTGGTTAAGTAAGTTGCGTTATAGTAAACTTTTTATAGCATATTTATAGAAAATGTGTTTAACAGAAAACTTTATTGGTTAAGTTGGTCCAATGTTCTGCCACAGTAACATTTTGTTAATATGATGTGTTGCAGTGGTGTAGTTTGACAATAAAACATTTAGGATGAAAACAAAAAAATGGTATAATAGCACTTTTCCCCCAATAGTCTGGTGCTGCTGAGTCTTGTCATTGACTAGTTTTACGTGGACATCAATATTCCGACTATTTATCTTATTCAGAATAAGACAATATTGTGATTATGAGATTTACATAATTCGTTGATATTCCATGAGTTGTTGATATTCTATTCCATTCATACTCCCATTTACATGTAACACAGCATAGTCTAGGTTATCACTAGCAATTCTAGGTGGGTAGGTGGGTATGCTAGGTGGGCGTGACCAGGCTAGAGGTTGGGGGCAATTACACCACAAAGTTTACCAGTTTGTTTACATTTCAAAATGTAATGCTAACCATTAGCAAAGAGAAATCTAGGTTGCACGGCCTCAAGAAGATGGTTAACTTTGGGGTGTCATCACCCAACAACCTCACCCCATAGTCACAACAGTTTTTTGTCAGAAGAAATAAGCACTTTGGCAGAGTACTGTAGCAAGCATTTCCTACTACATATATCTGTACAAATTCCATTATGCACAACATAGTATTACCCAGTTTGTTACATTGTTACATATTCAGGGTGTGAATAAACTGTAACAAGGGTTCTGCAATATAGACCCTTTCATCAACAAAAACAAAAACAATGCTTGAACGTTCTATTTGGGCCCCAATCTACTTCCTCTGCCTTAAGATAACATATGGAATGTTAAAAAGGAAGTCTTGTGGGGCCAACTATGATGCTGATAATGAAACTCTGTTGAAAGGGTCCATAAAGTGTTACTTATTCATACTCATGCCATTAATAATAACATACAATTATCATACTACATAATAACATCATTTACCTAATATATGAACCCAATACTGGTCGATTTAATCTGTTCAAGAGTCTAGTAGTACATACATATTTGTTTTCATTCTGACAGACTATTGTGTAGGCAGTCTGTCTTCTTGTGTTCAGCTTTACTGTAAAATGTCCTAAACAAGATGAAAGTTTCATTTCTTTTGGTGGTAAAGCTGTAAACTTTTATTTTGCTTTTTATTGTTCTGCACTGCAATCATTACACAACATATCATAGCAATAATAGTACTATAATATTGTACTATTGTATACTGTAATTATTGTAGTGATATTATGTAATCTTTATGGAGGATGGGGAAGTCTTTTTAGTCTAACTTTTATACCAAATAGGATTAATATGGCTTCATATTTTGAGGATATTCCAGTGTTTGCAAATTGCAAAACCAATCTATTAATAAATCTTACATTATACTCCTTTACCCATGACTTCCACAATAAGGCATAGTCCCATGGTTTTTACAACCTGTATGTATTTAGTGTGCTTTTTAAAATATAATACTATCTATTTTTATTATTATTATTATTATTATTATTATTATTATTATTTTTTACTATTTTTTATTTACCCGACTGAGTATTTCACCCAAAAGCTTAACCTCAAAAGGTAATTTAAAGATTGCTTTGCCACCTGACACTAGCTTTTATAGCCTTAATACAACCAGCAAAACATTTCTCCTCATACCTCTGTCTCGCCAGTTATAGGCACCAGGAAACATAGGCTTCTGATGGCATTCAATTTCTTAAAATAGCCTCAGTTATACATGCATCTTATTATAGCCAGGGATGTAGTAGTAACATAAGAGGTGGGTAAACTATGATTTCTGTGATCTCGGTGAGGTGGACTGCGCTATGCGGTATCAGATTTTTTTTTTTTAAAAAGGCATTCAGAACATGTTTGATTATGGTGGAGTTTATTGTCCAATGTTTATAACAATACCAGTGGTATTAAATGGTTCCTAGAATGTTGATGAGTGTACGAATAATACAGTGTGATTTTAGAATGTTAAAAGTTGCAGCTGGTGAATAAACTTTTCTGAGAGGTGGATAAACTCTAATAAGAGGTGGATAAACTCTGTTTCTGAAATTTCAGAAGTAGGTAAACTGTTACTTGCGTTTAGCCTCCACTACATCCCTGATTAAAGCACTAGAAATGTGAGGATGGGCTAGTGATTGAGGTAATCCATAGGTCTATAGGAACCCTGGTGTATTGCACATAGAAGTAAATGCACAATACTTCTCTGACTGTCTAAAGAAGAGCTCTACATGATCCTAGTATCAACAAGTTCAAGTCGGTGCTGTAGCCACTAGATGGCATTATGGAATTAAAAATGGAACATGGAGTGTGTCAGTAAACCTCAGACCCATTGCTCGCCATTTAAGCTATTTCTTTTTTTTCATCTTAAAATAATTGTGGTTATATAATACTATAATATTATAATACTAATAATATTCAGCCCTACATGTAATAAACAATAACATCAGACACTAATTAACGGAATGCAATTAGCCTACATTTGACTGTTCCTAAAAAAAGTTAACATTGCATGCCTCTGCCTATGTTTATCTTTGGTGTACTGCCTTAATACACAAGATACAATCATAACCAAATGTTACACATCTACTAAGAAGGAAGACTGATAGATCCACTGCAAATTCAGTTGCAACCTGGGGGCCTCTAGCGGCCATAGGATGAAAATTATGCAACTAACACCTCATTTTCTGTCTTGGCCACTCTCACTTTTTGAAACACCTGTCGAGTCACAACTCGTATACTTTTAAAATGATTAATTTATTAGCTATATTCTAAACACACAACATAACCGATGCAGCACGTTGATAAATGCGTTTTGCGAGGTAGGCATTTGAAGCTAATTGACCACTAAAAAATATCGAATAGCCTATTATGCTCAGATAATTAGATCCTATGGATTAACTGAATTGTGTCCATTCTGATCATAAAGCAGTCATAGCTACTTTCGGGTATTAATTTGCATATCCTACTATTGCGATTTTATTCAGGTTGTATGTGTGTCTGTGTGTGTGTGTTTGTGTGTGTTTGTATGTGTGTGTTTACATGCGCCTACGGAACTCGGCTTATTGGTGTGCTTGAAGTAGGCTATTGTTACACCTAAGCGCAACCACAAGATCATAGTGAAGAAATGTTTTCTAAGTTTGCTCCTCACTTTGAAGCAGGTGTCGTAGCAGGCAAGAGCAGCATTTTAACACATTAATGAGTTAATCAGCCAATGAATGACGACGAACAGAGATATGGGGTGGGGATTTCAAGAAAGGACCTGTTCCTATAGCCAATCATTCGTTAGATGGGCGGCAAAAAACATTCGGGGGAGGTGTGCCCGGACGCCGAACGGTCGCTCCGTGCCGAAATCAGCCAAGAATAATGTCAGTGTCAGTTTAGCAATCTAGACGAAGCCATAGGCGCAGTGGAAACTAACGAATACGCTTTTCCAATAACTTTATTTGCATTGATTACCAAGACACAAGCATAAGCACGAAACCCGACTGACATACATGTGACAATCAGAATTGCCCACTGGACACAAGCTGAGTTTTATTACCGCGCGAAAAACGGGATACTTTACTGGACATGTGAGAAAAGGGAGTTACAATCGTCGAATCTTCTGAACAAAATGAAGCTTCCCCGTTTTCTTCATTGCCTTTTTATCACTTCGTCTATGATTTGGCTGAGCGCTTCGCAGTCAGGTGAGTGACAATTGTGCGCAAGGTGTTTGTTTACGGTCCGAGCAGAGGCGTTCAGCCAACGCTCATTTCACACTTACAACTAAGGGAATGTTCTGTCCCAAGAGAGCACAGATGGTCTCTTATTTGGCTCCCTTTTTGTCGTATAAAAGTTACCGAACTGCGAAATGTACACACCCTGTCAAGTCTCAGTCAACAGCACCGGGAAACTCGTCTGGGACGTTAACGTTCAACAGCCGTGTGCCAGTCAGCTTGAGCATGGTGTTTGGCACGGACCTCACTCTTTCGTGACCTGCGTATGCTTAGTTTGGTGATATGACACATACACATTGACCCTGAATTCAGACTGTGTATAGGGGCTGCCCTGACATTCTGGAGAAGGGCCACAGCACTGCATAACGGTAAATGCAGTGGTATACTACTGGTTATTGGCATCTATTCAAGTGTCGTTTCGCCAATGCATTTTTTGTTTGTTAGAGCTTTCTCAGTTTAGTAGTTCGAGGTGCTCGGGTGACACCGTGCGCCACAGCACACAACAAATTATGATAATCAAATGCCACCTGCCACCATTCATTGTAAATTACAGCCCAACGCAAATAGAAATGTCACTTATGCCACAGGATCATAAACGATAAATGACAAAGGCTAGACTCATCAACGTCTTTTATTGCCGCTGAACAAAGCCTCATACAGTAGGCTACTATTTTGTCATATCGTGGGACAGTGTGACCTAATGCGCAAATTGTTTCGCACTTTTTGATTTGATTCTGTTGTGCAGTTGTCATACTGACATTACTAACATTTGGAATAGACAAGTAGCATATAACGTGATATAGAGGGAAAGTTGTCAGGCACTGTCGATTGACAGAGTGAGCGTGCATCTCCACACGATGGTGGTATTCAACGGAGACACGCTGAGGCGAGCGAATATTTTTTACTCTCCGCGAGAAACGAGCGGGCCCCACACTGTTTCCCCGCTACGTCTCATACATGTTGTTCATTATGCATATCGACTGCGAAGAAAGACCCGAGCCCTGCGTTGGCCGCTTATGAATCGTGTTTTGTCATATCTAGTGGGAGCGAGGGAGGCTTTGTCAGCGTTTTATTTGAATATGTTAATTCACAAATATAAACAGATATGGTCAGTGAGTGGTTTGCCCAAAAACGAGGAAGTTAGGAGGCTGTAACAGTTCAGTGGGCAAACATAATGTAGTGTTTATTTACTGTAAGTCGCTATGGACAAAAGCCACTGCCAAATACCATAAACATACACATAATCAAAACATAAACAGACTGTGTGGTGTAAGTTTTGGCCAAGTGGTAGATTTATCTAAATCTTTCTCAAATACTATAATCATGTCTAGTTATTCATATTTTAATGCTGTTTGTTTGGGTGTTGTTTTAGTAATTGTTTAGACGTATGTTTTTAAGTACATTACAACATGCATTTTATTAATTGTATACAGTATTTGGGGCCTAATCCTAAAGCTTGTTATCTGATCAGATGCCCTACAAATGAAAAAATTCTCTCAAAAGTTACACAATTGTGTGAGCATCTAATTAGTAAAGTGATTTTTGGTCCCCGAGTCTGGGGGTACTTTTTTCCCAGAGATGGCTTAGTTGTGCCCTTGTGGAAACCATAATGAAAAGACCAGTTCTGGCAGGTATCAAGTATGGGGACCCCCGAGAGGGAAACATTATGTTGATTGAATTGCTTTTAGATGACCAAATTAAGAGGACGCAGAGGCGACACGTTAAGAGGCCGAGTGAAAGAGGCCGTCCTCTGTCAAGGTTATTAAGCTTGCCAAATCCCTGCAAAGAAGCATATTTGTGATGCAAATTTGCTGAAGAATGTGAGCTATGCCGCTCACTCGGGATGCTATGTGTGCAGAATAGAGATTCTTCTTGACTGTTGCCAATGCCTGACATTATCGTGGTTCTCTCTCGCTCCTCTCCCTCTCTCTTTTTCTCTCTCTCTCTCACACACTCTCTGGTGGGTCCCCTAGTGAATATTTCAATCGAGGTCCAGTTCCATCCTCGAAACGGTTACTCTGCAGTAATGTTTACAAAGACGGCTTGTTGAACAACCTCTCTCACCCTCCTGTTTTTTCTGCCTCCCCTGGCTTTTGTGCGGCACAGCACAAATTTCCTAATGGTCCTCATTATGCACTGCCACTCTCTTATCAGGAGGCAGATGGCACTAAATTTGACCCAGACTGTGATGACATTTAAGAGTTCTCAAGGAAATTACTGGTGGTCAACCGAAGAATACCAATATCAAATTATTAATCAGCTTTGGCACGGATTAGGCCTCGTTGGCGAGTTCATATGAGCGAAAGGAAATGAGAATTTATCTCTTGGTAATTAAGATCCGCGGGGCCGCTCTTGTCTAGACAGACGATTTTTCATCAGGAAAGCCTCCCTGTACTCATCTTTTATGGTGCGGTACTGTTTGTCAAAGCCGAGGCGAGTCCAGCAGTTCAAGAGGCTGAAGTAAGGCTTTTCTTTGTATCACGGCTGCAGTCCGAAATAATCTTCCCACAACAATGTGCCTCACGGCAAGGTTAGGAGTCACAGCCAGAGAAACGTCAATGTGGCCCTCGTAAAAATTGTACCAAGTGTGAATATCCAGGCAGTTTAAGTGAGGTTCCACAGCCACACACTCCCACTCTAGTGGTGAATAATTTGCATTAGCGTTCGGATCTAAATGATGAAGCTGTGAAGTACCTCCCATAACCGTGATGGACAGCATTAAATGGTTTGACCATTGAATCCTTAATAATGATGCATGTTAAATTGATCATTGACCCACCTCCATCGGAGTGTGGTGTATCTGCATATATCTGTCTGAGTGTGTGTGTGTGTGTGTGTGTGTGTGTGTATGTGTATGTGTATATGTATGTGTATGTGTATGTGTATGTGTATGTGTGTATGTGTATTTGTGTGTGTGTGTGTACATGCTTGTTTGTGTGTATGTGTGTAGGTGTATTAGTGTGTAATGGAAAAGTATGCAATTAACAGCAGTGGAGGGAAGCTGGTGGTCTCTGAGGCATGGCAGTGGGTAGCAAAATGGCCTCAATCAATGAAACGCACGTAATTAAATGTTTCTCACAGGCCCTCGTTTGGCTCCTTAAGTGCAAGTGACCTTGTGCTGGGCAGGGCCCACAGGGGGAACCGAGACTCCCTGCACACAACAATGCACTTGCATTTTAATTGGACAGTCTGTCCAAAGGCCTTGCAGAGGAATCCTCAGCGAGCGATGCTCGCACGGTCAGGACCAAGCTCAGCGTGCGGCTGCCTGAAATGACATCCAGTCTCACAATCCAGAGGCCAACAGAGATGACCTACGTCTGTATCAACAACGGGCAAGTTTGTGTCTCAACAAAGCCCAAACAAAGTGGTTCTTTTCAAGAGCAGAAGTGACTGTCTAAATGTTTACACAGACATGGCGACATGTAGAGATTTTCACTGTTCCACTTGTCCGGCAAGACAACCGGCTAAAAGGGATATTCAGCTCTAGCACCCACAGTAATGACCGTAATTTCGCAGTGCCCCCTCTTTCTCTCTCTTCCCCTGGTTGGTAGTGGAGGAGGGTTAACCTCTGTCTGCCTCATGCTTAATGGAGAGAATGGGCCTCTTTGATTTGGGTGAATCGTCTCGTGCCAAGTCCTGGAGGGGGGCAGGCATGAGGGTTACGGGCGGCCAAAGCAAACGTCGACTTCAAAAAAAAAAAAAAGAAAAAAAAAAACTGCTAAGACTTTCACTTGCTCATCTCTCCTTTGAAAACTCTCTCATCCTCTCTTTGTCATTCCCTTTTCTTCTCCATCTTTTTTCTTCTCTCTCTTCTCTCTTTCTCCCCTCTCTCTCTTTCTCTCTCTCATCATCTGTCTATTCTGCTCTTCTCTTCTTGCTGTCATCTCTCTCTCTCTCTCTCTCTCTCTTTCTCTCTCGGCCTCCTCTTTGATGCCCAAAACTGAACAGCATCTTCAGCTTTGTCAGCTCTCGTGGCGAAAAGGAGAAAAACCAATAAGGCGAGTTGTAATCCTCCAGGCTGCCTTTCTCGAGGGGTCGCTTGTGTGGCAGGCAGGCAGGCAGGCGGGCGAAAGCCCCTGGGGATTTCTTTTCAGCGGCCGGAGGGGTTTGTTTTTCGCCACCACTTGTAATTCTTCTCAGAAACGACTGCATCCCACCCACCCCCAATCACCCTCCCCCACCACAGCCCCTACTCCCAACCACCCTGGGTAGCGTCTAGGGACCCTCTCCCTCTCTCTTTCCCTTCCTCCTTCCCTCTTTTCCTCCCTCCCTTCCTCCTGTCCTCGCTCCCTTTCTTCATCTTTCTCTCTCTGTCGTCTTTCTCCAGATGCCCCAACCTGTCAATACTAGCCTTGCAATTTTTTGCTAGCCTCCCCAAGGGTTGCATATGTTTACATATGTTTACACACCAGCATTTAATAATGACAAGATATCATCGGAGTACTTCATACATCATGTACACTACATACATAATACACTATAGTATCCGTGCAGTGCGTTCATCATCCTTGACACATTACTTGTATGTTACATGCTCAACAGGGTGATTGAATAATTTGGGTCTGCTCAGGCAATAAGGCACAGGAAGTGACTAAGTTGAGAGCATTCATTTTTCATGTCGGGGAAATTGAATAAAATAACAACAAGAAATTCTTCCCTGCAATGTTTCAGCTCGCTTCTGTTTAGTTTTGTTTTTCATGAGCCATCATATCTGCACGTTAGCGGCATCCATGTCTGTGAAAATCAGTGTGTCACAGTTTTAAATTAATGTCAACCCAGCTCTCTCTGTCTCTCTCTCTCAGTTTGTTCTCTCTCTATCTCTCTCTCTCTCTCCTTGTTTCCTGCTGCTCCTCCATGGCATAACTTGCTCGCTGTGAGGTGAGGCAGGCAACACTATCAATGGAGCCAGTGTTTCCTTTCATAGGCTTATAAATCCATGCTGATTTTATCGCTGCACCTCCCCACTGAGCCCCGGTGCCATAATCACCGGTGTGCGCGTTATTAGAATTGCCACGCCGTATAATCAGCCATCCATACGGAAATCCACTTGTATTAGCGATCACCTGCTCCCCACCTCCCTGTAGTTTCCTGCACTGCCAGCAGTTGTTCCTGGCATCCCAAAACAGATGTGTTCAAGTCTTGTCAAGTCAAGTACAAGTCTGTACCAAGGACGACTGCTATGTTTATTTTGAAAAGTGTCTTACTTTACCCAGAATTCATAGCAACATAGTCCTACTTAAGATAGTCAAGAACTAAACTGCTTTGTGCAACAGTTAATTTAGATGTCTATCTGAAGTTTGACTAACTACACTATCTAAGCCGTAGTCAAAGCCTATTTGAAGTCAAAGCTTCATGTTTCTTAGCCAGACAAGCATCCCCCTCCTACTTCTCCTTGATGTGTGCATGTATGTCAAGAGGCATTAGAACAACAATGGAATCGGCACAACTCCCCACCGGTCCTCATTACTGGCAAGTGAGGACACCCAGGGCGTAGATGCAGCCCCCACACTGCCGAGTTTTTGTGTACACACAATAAGGCTAATAACAGGTTGACACCGTCATCAACATGCCAAAGGGTCTTGTGTCGCTCACTCGCTCTAAAGACCACATGCGTGTCGAGTGTGTCATCTAGGTGGTGTCTGTGTGTGTCGATTGAGAGAGAGAGAGAGCGAGAGAGAGAGAGAGGCTCTTTTGTCCCCCTGCTTGTAAGCTGTCTCTGGAAATGTCCCACGCTAATCAGTGTGTACTGGGTAATTACAGCATGTCGGCCCATGATATTGACTGCTTTGAGATGAGCGGCAGACTGGATGAGGAGGAGGAAGAGGAGGAGGAGGAGGAGGAGGAGGTGGTGTTTATAATCTTGACTGGCCGTCTTGCCGTGCACAGAAAGCATAGCTGCACTAGCTTAGCGCCTCTCGCTGCGGTCGTGTGAGATTAGGTGATTATTTAGAGGATTAAAGCATGATTGTGCATCCAAAGCAAATGTTTCCCATCTCTCTATTACAAGCGATGGGCGTGCTGTGTGTGTGTATAAAGCTTTAAACACACAGTGGGAAGACTGTTAGAAATTCTTGGAGACTCTGCAATGCTGCTCGCCTGGGTGCCAGTGTTGATGTCATAGAAAATAATTGATTACCCCATTATATTTATTTATTTATTTATTTATATTAATAAGTTAATACGTGACATCGCCCTTCAAGTTCACATAACTAACTAATAAGAGAGTGCTCTCACTAAGGTTGAGTTTACGGTCTGAGCTCTAGTAACAACCCAGCTCTTTGCCAAAGTGGTCAGGGTGCATGTTTGGTTCCCTGTAAACTCTGTTTGTGGCCAGATGGTGTGACTGTTCCTCCCTTTAGTGCAATTAAAGAGGATAAGTAAAGTAAAACATTTATCTTCATAAAATGTTTGAGGTCCAAAAATAATGGGTGTTTTTCCACAAAGAAATAATCTGTTTATTTTGTGTGCAGATAGTTGGCACAAGTGAATAAGGTAGTTTATTGGTAGTAATAAACTATACATTTATGACCTAACACCACTAGTCCAATTAAATCAGTGGAACATTTATATTTACAGTCGGTAATAGTGCATTTTTAATCATTTGTTCAAATAAAAAAAAATATTTTCAGCATGTGCAGGAACTACCATGCAAGCTTGTACTTGTTTCTATCAGTGTGTGTATTTAGGAGCACTTGACTAAGAGATGCAGGAAAAGAGAGACTCTGATAGAGAATGAAGAGAATGAGGAACTAAAGAAGTCAGGAATGATGGATTACACAGAGGGAGGAGGGAAGGAGAGAGGAAGACCAAGTCGGTACACATGTTTGCTAAAACACAGGGGAAGAGACTGCGAGCAGTGTGTGTGTGTGTGTGTGTTTGTGTAGTGTGTGGCCACCACCACACAGGTGAAACAAGATGGGGGGGGGGGTGCAGTAGGGTGGGTGTGGGGGGGGGGGCACTTTGTCCTTTTAAACGGCTCCTTCTGCTTCCCTGACCTGTAATAAATGAGCGAACGTTTGGAAGTGGCAGCTGAGACGGGGGGACCAGGGAGAAAGGGAATTCAGAGCGACTGAGAGAGGTGGAGAGAGGGAGAGAGAGAAAGAGAAGAAGAGAGAGGGAGAGATAGAGAAGATAGAGGAAGATAGAATGGAAATGAAGATGTCTGTTGGACTACATACTATAGGACCCTACAGTATCCGCACCCCCCCACCTCCCTGTATTGAAATGGTCCCTCAGAATATAAAAAAAGCTTTGTGTGTGCATGTTTCTGTTTGAGAGTGTATGTGTGGCAAGTTTATACTGTTTGTATGT
>NC_063211.1:12692078-12694578 GCF_017589495.1 Alosa alosa | reverse complement strand
AAAAGGCCTTGGCATGCTTCTTCTGATGTTTTACAGTCTAGACATCATTACTTTCAGGTCTTTTCAGCCGCCTCAAACTCATCCATCTAGCAAACTCATCTTAAAGCAAACCCAAAAAAGTATTTTTTTTTGCGTCGGAAGAAGTTTTCAGAGAATTATCTCATGAATGTGTTGCGGGGGACTGGAAGCCTACCCCTAATTAACCCCGTTCACTTTGAACAGCCGCGTGCGATCGGGAAAGATGTCCCCAACCAGATGAGGAGGCTGACCAAATAATCAAGTGTGTTCCTCTGATGATAAAAATACCTTTTACCGTAATAGGTACCAGACAACCTGTGAAGGAATGATAGAGACTTTAGGTGAAGCCAGTAACTGCATTTTAGCAGCAAGTATAGAGGAGACAGATGCTACCAATTGGCCGAGAAACGTAATGTCCCATTATGGCCAGTCTTATCTCGAGAAAGAGTTATCTGTAGATCAGAGAGTCTGTGAGAGTTGGATAGAAGAACTAATTTGACACATTAAATAAAGGTTAATGACAAAACAACACAACACACATTCACACCCCTAATGCTTGGGCGAAGATTTCATGGTTGTCAATATATCCAACTTCATCATCTTGTTAGTTTTATGTCATTTAGTGGTGTGCAGGTCTTACTTTTTGGAATATTCTGTGTTTTTGTCTGTTTTGTTGTTATTTTGAAAGTGGTTAAGTTGTGTTGAAAACAAGATCAGAGTGGCGGCGGATGGCCATTAATCTTTCAAAATAAACTCGTCTGAACTCCGTGGAATGCCAAGAACAGGCATCTCCCACCAGCACAAGGCATAGGCCCACCGCGGAGGAGAGGGAACGCTAACTATCCCGCTATGCATGTGTATGTGTGTGTGTGTGTGTGTGTGTGTGTGTGTGTGTGTGTGTGTGTGAATGGGCCGAGAGTCGTTCTCGGCAAAGTGGAGAGGGGAATCTGCTGTAATATGCTGTTTGGTATTGCATCTCCGAGAACAAGTGCCAAAGCTAGCAGCGGGAGGTCCGTAGTCAAGAGCCCAGCCTGGGGAGCTATGGAGAAGATTAGCAAACCTTTGAGACGACGATGACAGTGGGAGGAGTGTTCACACTTTATGTGCGTGTGTGTGTGCGAGTGTGTGTGTGTGTGACCATGTGTATGTCTATGTGTGAGCTAGAGTGTGTCATGTGAAGCAAGAGTATATGTATATAACCTTATGTGTGACTTTGACCCATCAGCTATCGGCATTCCTGTTCCAAGCATCCAGCATCTGTGATGTCTGATTTTCAAACTCAGCACCTGTCTATTAGTTACATGCCAGAAGGGGATGCAAGTTGCCTTTTAAAATTCTTCTTGAATTCCAGCTGTTCTTTATGTGTGTGTGTGTGTGTGTGTGTGTGTGTGTGTGTGTGTGTGTGTGTGTGTGTGTGTGTGTGTGTGTGTGTGGTGTGTGTGTGTGCGTGTGTGTGTGTGTGTGTGTGTGTGTGCGTTTGTGTGTATGTTTGTGTGTTTGAAACAACAGTGCTGGCAAACACGCAGTGGTTAGTTAGTTTGTTCGCCTGAGAAAAGAACATGGAGGAAGAGAAAGTGACAAAGAGAGAAGAGAGAGAGAGAGAGAAAAAAAAGGGAAAAGAAAACATTCAACTTTTTCAAAAGAAGTCTCCCTAATTAGTCGAATTAGCCTGAGATCAAAAAGGACAATTAAAAGGCGTGCTGCGCGCCTGGCCAGCTTGAGCACTCAGCCTCATTTGCAACACAACACATGTTGGCGGCGGACACCGCCTCATTACGGGAGGCGCCGGCAATATGGCGGGCGCGATTGGCCAGATTGCTCATCAGGCGCTGCCCGGTTTGTGCCGCTCCACTTGGGAGCGAGGCGAGGAGAGGAGAGGCCTAGCGTTGGATCCACACCTCCTAATCCGCCCCCGGCACTCAAGCAGATGGACATGCACCCAGCGATGGACACATGAATCCTCACTCAAAGACACACGCACAATCACACACACACACACACACACACACACACACACACACACCCACACCCATGGGCACACGCATACATAAACATGCAATCAAACACTAACCTTGCGCTTCCCTTCTGCACAAAACAATGAACTCCTTTTGAATCTGCGCTTAATTAAGAGTGTAATTAACTTCGCACTGGTATGCTGGCGCTGTGACTAGGACTGACAGCGTGCTCCAAGCAACGGGCCTTACCACCCTCTCACCAAGAAGAATGGGGTGGTGGGTGTGTGTGTGTGTGTGCGTGTGTGTGTGTGTGTGTGTGTGTGTGTGTGTGTGTGTGGGGTGGGTGGGGTGGTTGGGTGGTAGAGGGAGAGGAGGATGAGTCGTTGATGTGGCAAAACTCCGTCAAGCCCTTTCATGTCCTAAATCCGTCTGTTTAATTACGCACCACAATGAATTAAGCCATCCGCTCTGTGTGTGTGTGTGTGTGTGTGTGTGCGTGTGTGTGTGCGTGTGTGAGAGAGAGAGAG
>NC_063211.1:12684578-12687078 GCF_017589495.1 Alosa alosa | reverse complement strand
AGAGAAGTGGAGAATCAGTAGTGGTGAGTGACAATGCAAAGCTGCTTCTGGGGCTCCTAAACCTGGCATCCTCTATTACGCCCAGTGGATGTGTCTGTAGGCCCCATGGGTTCTTGTTCGTCTCGGCCCTCCATCTCTATCCCATCACGGTACTTGTCCCTGCCTGTGAATGCCCCGTGAATGTTGTGAGAGCCGAGGTAAAATTAAGACTCCCGGTCCCTGGTGAGGTGTCAGTGAGATGGCCACAGCCACAGCCACATACACAGTGGACGGTCCCAACTCAGCTCCCCTTCCTACTTGCCCCGTGTCCACTCTACCACGCTTCTTATTGAGGATGGATTTCAGGATGAAATGACAAACTCTTGTTGTAAGTAAGTGCACAAGCTGTCAAGCTGCTTGCAAGTGCAATGTAGGGCCTGAGAATTTGGCGATAGGAAGACGACTGTTACAAGACAAAAGCAAAATGTTGGACATGTTTTTAATTGTCAGTTTTAGTCTGAAAAATGTTTTGTTTATTGTTTTTGTGTCTTTGTTGTCACACTTTTCCCCCCCTTTGTCTGTGAGTTTACTTTCATGAGCTTTCATATCATACACACAACCTCCCCAACACAAACACACACACACACACACACACACACACACACACACACTTTTTTTTTCTTCTCCTTTCTAAAACCTGCCATCACCATTCAGCTCCAGCTCCCGTCTCGTTCCCTCATTATTCCTGGAAATCCCAATCCTTCTGCGCTATCTGTAAAGTAAGAGCCAGGAACGGCACGCCGGCGCAGATAGGCGAGCCGCTTGCTGACGCCCAAAACTCCCGACCGTGACGCGGCACAAAAATGACAAATCGCCTCGGCCGTTTGCCTTTCCGCCGGGTGTGTGTGCTCGCTGTCCGCATGTTTCAAGTGCAAATGCTCTCTTGCTGTTCGTTCTCACTCAGTTTTTGCCCCTCTGCGTACCTTGCACTTCATGAGAAATGGTGATGCTCTTTCCCCTTCCTCTTCTGTAGCTCTGTCCTTTTCCTTTTCCTTTTGCAATCAAAAGAACTGGGGGGTGAAAACACACACTTTCTTTCATTTCATGCAAAGCAACTCCTTACACACCTTATTCTGTCCTTTACACACACACACACACATGCTCATCCCAAGGACCACATCAACCATACCAAAGCTCTCATTTCACCGGAGGGTGGGTGTGTGTGTGTGTGTGTGTGTGTGTGTGTGTGTGTGTGCGTGTGTGTGCCATTAACTCTGGCTCCTAATTGGTCCTGTGTTGGCTAATTGTGTCTCTGACGTGCAGTCTCCAGGGAGGCAGGCCTGCTAATTTCAATAAGGGTAAACAAGCCTTCGCTCCCCTCTGACGGCCATGTTTTAATTAGAGGGGCCCGATCGCCATGCACCCGCTCTGACAGAGAGCTTCGCCAAGGACAGGAAATCAAAGCTTTTCGCTACGCAACCCTGCCGACACACACACACACACACACACACACACACACACACACACACACACACACACACACACACACACACACACACACACACACACACACACACACACACACATGTGAACTTGCACTCACACACACACACATGCACTTGCACTTAGTCACGAGTACAATATATTGATGTATGTGCGTAAACTTCTTTGCAACGATGTTGCCATAATAATATGCACACACACACACACACACACACACACACACACACACACACACACACACACACACACACACACACACACACACTCTCGGCATCAGTCAGCTATGCTCATCTCTTTTGTTCTTTTGTCCTATCGTTTGGTGGCTGGCGCTGTTGCTATTGAGCGAGCCCCATCCCCGTCCCTGTCCTTGTCATCTTGTCACAGTTGTTTGCTAAGCGTCCCTGCTCCTGGAGCTGCCGCCTCCCGCTTCCCGCTGCTGGCTCTGGCCGCCAGTTGAAAGGCCCCGCTGCCCTGGCCACTCAGCCTGTGATGATATTTATCAGAAGTTATCAGCGGAATTAATCAGCCGCCTAATTAAAAACTCCAAAATGTGCCGAGGCGCCTGTCCAAGGGATGCTTGGTGCTGTTGAATAAGTTCAGATATGGTAAGATGTGGGACATGGCATGTGTTTAGTACATGTCTGGTTGGACTACATGCTGACCTGAGTTGTGTTTAGTGTCTTTGATGCGACGTGTTTTAAACATTTTATTTACGTTTCACCCACTGACTTAACCATTTACTTCCTCACCTACTCACTCAGTGTGAGACGCCATCAGTATTTCTCCACTTCCTTGGGGCACTTCTCTTTCTCCCTCCCTCCCTCTATCCCTCGCTCGGAGTGGTCCATTGTGTTTCCATATCAGAGAGTGACACAACATTACCCCATGGTTGATAGCCATTGTACAGCTGGTGATCTTTATTGCCTCCTACCACTTAATTAAAAACCCTGGAGCCCTCTGCTTCTCCGTCCACCCCCACCCCCAACCCTGCCCATGCCTGGTCTCCGTGCCCCACTGG
>NC_063211.1:12674578-12679578 GCF_017589495.1 Alosa alosa | reverse complement strand
GGTGTGTTTTCTGACAACTGTTCCCACACATACACACACACACACACAGACACCCTTCTCTGTCACGCACACACACCGTGCCCAAAGCCCGGCTGCTGCACACACTCTCTGAACGCACATGTATGGAGACTGTGGAGGGTCCTTAGAGATCATGTGACCACCTCTAAGGATTTGCCCCCTCTCTCTTTAAATGACTGAGTACTTTACATCTTAAAGTAATTGCATGTATACTGTATCTCAAGGATAACTAAGATTCATACTCACTACCTTAGCTTATCTTCATTATGTAATGAAGTTCACTAACAGTGAAGTATGGCTGTCTTAACCTGCATGCGCAGACTGTTGCGTGTGTGAGTTCTGGAAGCCTTGTTTAGCCACCTGACTCAAAGTGCTCTGCACCCGCGTCCTTATGTGGGCCTGGAAATCGGATCAAACCCAAATGAGTTTCCTCTTTAAACAGATTGTTGATTCAAAGTCTGCAACCCAGTGTCTCGGAACCGCATTCTTGGCAGACAAGGCTGCTCATTCCAGGGCTTGGCAGGGAGCAGAAGTGTGTGTGTGTGTTTGTGTGGGGGGGTTGGAGGGGGGGATGGGGGGTGGCTGAAGCGCAGTGTCTGCTTCCCCACGAACATGACGGCGCTGTCAGAATGATAAAGGGCGTCGATGAGAGGCCTCCGATCGGATCGGAAGACTTGCGGTCCACTCCCACCTCCACCTCCCATCCCAACAACCCCCCCAACCCTTGCAGGTTTTGAATTTTGGCCAAGCCTGTGTCTGCTCTCCATGCCAGATTGGATCCATTAATTCATAAACTTTGCTCCTGGGACATGTAGCTCATTCTTGGCACCCCCCTTACTTCAGCGCTGTGGTCAGACACGTTGTGGAAGGATCCTCTCTCCTCTCTTCTTCTCGTTTACTAAACCCATCAATAAACTGCCGCCGCTGTTTTTGCTGGTGCACCAGCACATTGTTCAGCGGGTGGGCACGGGTGGCATGAGAGGGGACATTATAATCGCGCAGCCTGCCGCCACCTATTTGTACGCGGAGGAATTAGCATGCCAGTGGAGGTAATGGGCCCCATTGTGATCCAGACGTTGGTGTGAAGGCGAGGCGTTCGCTGGCGCAGAAACACATGGGAGTTACAACGCGGGCAAGATGGAGGACCCCATAATGGGCCCTCAGGCGCCAGTATGTGTTTTGTGTGTGTGTGTGTGTGTGTGTGTGTGTGTGATTGTGTGTGTGTGAATGCGCGTGCATTCGCCGTAAAAAAGACAGAGAGCAAAGAGAGTGAATGAATGAACGAGGGAAAGAGAGGGGCAGAGGGAGAGTGAAAGAGAGGAGCGTCTCACAGCCCATTGAGTCTTCATTAGGTCTGTGTCGACTGGCTCATTAAAAAAAGGACGTTTGAAAAACAAAGGAGTGATTGTCGCACACACCGCCTCTGTCGCCTCTGCCGCAGTCGCTGCCGCCACCGCCATCATAAAAATAAAGAGCGGGGAGAGGTGGGGGTGTGTTATTTGTTTTGTCCCAGAAGCAACAGGCAGTCATGCGTTTCTGGAAGATGTGGTACTAATCTCCATTTTTCAGTGATGATGGCTTTTTTTCCGCCGTCATTTTCGCTCATTGTCGTTGTTGTGTCAGTCAGTCCCGTTGTGTGCGTGAGGTGTATCAGGGAAATGAGCTGGTCTGCATTACTTTCAGATGGAGCCTTTCATCACCCGTCTAAAGGGACCCACTCCTCCACCTCCTCCGCCTGTCTGTCTCCGTCAAGGCTCCCCATTTTAGCCATTTTAACAAATCTATCGTACATTAACTGCCCCATTCATTTGGTCTCATTTCAGCTCATTATTTATATAGCATCAATGGGAAAATAAATCTGTTAAATTATTCATGCAAAAATACACTAGTTTGTAATGCTTGACATATTTTCTCTTCATCTTTTTTTTGTTATTTCATTTTGTCTCATTTCATTTATATACGTTAGTTTGATGTGCACAGAGTCTAGATAGGTAAAATTTGTCTTGCAAAACATAATAACCTGCTATGAAGGGAGTCAGCCAAAATGCAGGAGTATGAGAGAGTAATGGAAGAAATGTGCTCCGCAACTCCAATCCAGCATCTTTGGCCAGCTGGTAGGTCTTTGATGGTCTGAAGCCTGGATTTATATTTCCAGCACATGTCCGCACCCACACCATCCTGACCGCTCCAGGGCAATAACCACAATGTCCAGTTTCCGCTCTGAAATACAACCACATGCGACACACATAAACACACACACTCATGCAGGCACACATGCAGACACATACACACACACACACACACACACACACACACACACACACACACACACACACACACATACACACACACAATCACACACAGAGACAGACAGACACAGACACACATACACAGACACACGCACATACATACACGTTCACATTGCAGCTCCCATCCATTTTATGTCATGGGTCCTTTGTGGATACTTCAAATTCCCTGCTGGGAGTCGTGTCTGTCAGCAGACCAGACTTCAGTGAAGGAGGGGGGGTGATGGTCAGGGTCACCAAGCACACACCTTGGTGTTTGCTCGCAGGTCCGCTGAGGGCAGTCCACATGAAGATGGGTCAACGGGTCAAATCACCGACGAATGTGTTCATTTCGGCGTGCTGTGGGGGAGAGTAGGTTGGGACAGTTCCTCGGCGTGATATTGATTGTCTGATAACCCTCGAGTCAGAGCTCTGTGTAATGCAATTGCCCGGCAAAAGGGACGTGTCGGGGCGGGTCAAGGTTTCCCCTTGCTCCGCGCTTGTGTCACGTCGAAATCGATCCCCCGGGTCACAGCTCCTCTTTGAAGGGGACGCCACTGAATTGATACCGAATCAGGCCCTCATTTTTCATCTTGCGATACGGTTCAACTGAGTCGACACGAGAGCAATCAGAAATAGAGCAAGAAAAGTCCGACTACTGCAAAACACCCACACAGGTTAGAGAGAAGACACTGCATTCAATTTTCTTTCAAATTGTAGAAATATCTAAACCAATTTAGAACACTCTTGCTAACCTTGCAATCATGGTAGAAAGAACACACTGAGCATTCCAATCCAAAATTACATAAATGTTCCAAAATCCAAAAACACATAAGGTAAAGACCGTTAACTGTCAAATTTGAATTTGCTCTGCCGGTCTGGAAAGGATTCCTTTGATCCCTGTTTCGAACTTTTCGGAAGCCATTTTATGACTTCAAATTTGCTAACAAGTTCATCTGGGTTCACCCAGGGCATACTGACCAGGAAACAGATGGTTTTATCCAAAGTACTCAAATTACTGAACCCAGGGAAGGAGCGATCAATCGATCAATCAATCAATCAATTAATCAATCAATATTTATTGCCCTACGTGCAAAATTGCAATACAAAGTGCTGGACTGTAGACATAAATGCTTTTTGAGTTTTTTTGTCCTCACCTCCATTTGAGGAAGTATATTTTAAATGCATGTCTGCCAAGTGTTCAGGCACTATAGAGCATCGAATGATTTGGACACTAATAAAATAAAAACAGGCAACCAATGAAGAGACTTGAAAACTGGTGTGATATTGGGTCTCTTTCTGATATGGGTTTAAAAGGCATGCTGCAGCATTCTATACAATCTATAAAATATACATAGCTTTCTTAGACAAAAAAACATTACAATAGTCGAGGCCGCTAGCAATAAAGGCTCTAACCAGTTTTGTGGGAAAGAAATGGCTGTACTTTAGCAATGCTTCTGAGGCGGTAAAATGCATTTTTGGTGACGTAGCAGATATGTGGTTGTAGATTAGTCTGTGGTAAGAAGCCAGCATGCACAGTGATTATGCGACCATGCGGCTAGATTAACCACCAGCACTGAGAATTGACACCAAACTGGCTTATCTATCCTCAGCCTGTTTTCCATTTTGAGGCCCCTCATACATACACAGTAGCAACAAGCATCTGCCCAGTGCCACGTGTACACACGGTCTGCTCATTAGAATAGCTTTGCTTTTTAGCCATGATAAATATTGATATGAACACACATGGGGGACGAGTTGAGAGAGAACTTTGAATCTACCCGAAAGAGAAGCCCCAGTGCCACCGCAAATGCAAATGCAACCCCCTCCTGGCACACACACACACACACACACACAAAGACAGACAACACACACACACACGCAGACAACACACACACACACATACACACATACACACACACACACACAGAGACCCCCGAACTGCTAATAGCGCAGTGTGATTGGAAGGACAGATGCTATGGGGCGATGGTAATGTGTTCCCTCTTCCCTCTGCTGTGCTGGTGGGCAGGGAGAGAGGCAGGCAGGCAGGCAGGGAGTGGGGACTGGGGAGGGAGTAGATGAGCAGGCTGGGCCCAAACTGAGGGGGGGCTCTGGGGGAGAGGGGCTCTGTTGAAACGGGCCTCGCTAGGCATGCTGTTCTCTTCTTGTGTTAGCTCAGTTAAAGCCTAGCCTGGCGCCTTAGGACAGAGAAAGAGAGGCACGTCAATACTCTCTCTCTCTCTCTCTCTCTCTCTCTCTGTCTTGTTCTATCCTTTCTTTCTTACAGTCACAGAAACACACATGCCACCTAGCAGACGGTGGACTGTGTACACTGACAGTATATCCTAGACACACTGCATTCACTCTTCTGCCATTCTTTGCATGGCTTTATTCAGTAACTGTGAAATACACACATACACACACATTTCTCTCTCCCATTCTTTGTGTGATACTGTGTGACACACACACACACACACACACACACACACACACACACACAAACATATTCAGACACATACATTTTTTTCCCCTTCAGCTTACAGCCGTGCGTTTCCCAGTGTGGGAATCCCAACTATCCGGGCTGTCTCTATTAATAGGCATAGCTTTCTGTTGACTGAAGTGCAGAGAGAGACCCGGCCCCTGGAATAGCCACCCTGCCACTGTGAGTGACATTGGAGAAATTCCCAGCTGGTCGAG
>NC_063211.1:12662078-12669578 GCF_017589495.1 Alosa alosa | reverse complement strand
CTAGAACTAGAATCATTAGTTTGACACAGAGCTGTAAATGGCTATGTTTTAACAAATATGAATCAGAGAGGGTTGACACGGATCAGTAATCAAGGATCTTTGTATGAATAAGCGTTAGCTTGGAATTTAGAATTTATCATAGCTGTACCAGTCAACAAGTGATGGAACAGTTAAATGAATATCTCAGAAAAGATTTAGATTAGATGTGGAATAACGACTGGGACAGGAATCTAGGATCCATTGAAGATTTGGAGATCAGAGGCAAAATGTTGCCAGCCTAATAAAGATATGATATAGGCCTATATACTGTGAACACGTACTGCAGGTGATAATAAAGAGGTGTATGTATGTCACAGTTATGTTGTCATCCTAACACATAAATGTCAACATCTTTTTCATGTAGTGTTCATATGCTATCGCTTTGGACAAAAGTGTCTGCCAAATACCATGAACATGAATATAGACAAACACACACGACACGTCAAGAGCATACATGTGTTTAGCATTCATATTTCACAGTAGCGACAGTATGCATTTCTGTTTTCATGTGCCTGTAGAATCCTTGTAGAAGTCTTCTTAATTGGACAGGAGGAATCATCAGATTGTGTTAATGTCTGATGCTGGTTATCAGTGGACTGTATAATTCCCTCTGCCTCTGTGATTACCAGATATAGGCAGAAGAATGGGAGTCGAACCAGTAGTCTCTCTCTCTCTCTCTGTTTGTATTCCCTCTTTCCACAACTCGGTTGCCTTGACAGCCATCCTTCGTCACTGTTCCATTTGCAAGAGATGGATGCAAAAAAGATTAAACAGTTGTTGTCTCTCAAAGGTTTCTGCCTGATGTGTTGTGTCTGTGATTTGTAACTTGGCCACTTAATCAGTTTGTAACCTTTTCCAGAGATATGGCACTAAATGATATGCAGTTTATTGCCGAGGATTTTGCAGAGTGAAGGCTACTTACTTATGCTAACTGTAGTGGACTTTGCTGAGTCATTGTTAGGTGTCAGAAGCTTGCAGGCCCGGGGTGGGTAATCGGGAGAATTCTCGGTGGGCCGCTTCACTTTTGGGCCGGTCGAGGAAAAAAATATTGACATTTGTCACATTAGTCTAACTTCTCTTAAAGTAGGCTACACGTTCCGCATTCTGTGCATGGCACTGTTGCCTCTGCATGGGTTGTAGCCTACCGTGTGAGGGAGTTCTCCCCTCCCAAAAAGAGTTGGTTGGGTCCATATAGCCCGTCTTTTCCAAAAAGTTTTCTCAGATACGGATAGCCGGGGCGGCCCTACAGTAGCCATAGCGTCAGGTTGGAGGATGGTAGAAAGAGGCCAGGAGGGACTGAAACGGCCAGGTAGATGCTGCTAAATGTGCCAAGCTTCTAGATTAGGCCTACAGACAAAAGTGGCAACTGGTAAAGAGAGATAGCCTATAGGCAATGATTATTAGCAGTTATTGGGCTAATATTGGACGTTTGTAATGTTGTCAAGCTATTTGCAAGCAACATATTACATTTCTTAATCCTTAGTAATAGCTGAAATGTTGCTTTATTTATCCAATTTCCACCACTATGGAAAACGTGGGCCGGTCTTGGGCCTGAAACTCCCGGGCTGAAAAGTGGCCCCACTCCGGCCCTGGAAGCTTGCCTGTAATTTTTTTACTATGACCCGTGCAAGAGTGCATCTTGCGAATCTGAATAATACCTTGAGAGGCAACTTCCCACTCACATGATTCATGTCCATGGGGACTCACCTGCTCTCTCGTTTGAAAATAAGGGAAAAATAGAGAAGAAACAAAGTTTCAAAAGTGCACACTCTCCCATCTACGCTAATCATATCAGGCCTGCAGTCCGGTGGGGAAAAGTGAAAAGGTTTGTGGGGGAGTAATGTCTCTTGAAGACGAAAACGAAGAGAGATGAAGGGCCGGTATTTACAGGGGAAAATGGTTCCCTTAGATTCCCTGGTGCCCACTCACGCTTGCTGCTCGCACATTTTCTTGAGATAATGAATAAGAGGATCAGGAAACGCCCTGCCCCGCCCCACACCCCACCCCCTTCTGAAACGAGCATGCAAGGGACAGGCCCTCAGGAAGTTGCTGAAACGAGGCAACTCCGGCAGCGAGGGCATTTATTAGGGATATTGACCAATTTCAAACCCGGCTGGTTTTTAATGAACTGCGAACCAGCACAATGGAACTGGAGTCGATACTGGGAAGTGAATTATTAAAAGCAATGAGATTTTTATGCGCTAATTCGTATTGAATAGCATATGAGAAATGAGGGTCAGTGATGAGGGGTGTGTGTGTGTGTGTGTGTGTGTGTGTGTGTGTGTGTGTGTGTGTGTGTGTGTGTGTGTGTGTGTGTGTGTGTGCGTGCGTGTGTGTGTGTGAGGAGTGGTGTGGAGGGAGAGGAAGGAAAGAGAGGATCGGCTTTCTTTAGCAGGGGCTCTGCAGCAGCTTTGTGTTCTCTCGGTTTCCATGGTCAGTTTGAGTTGCTATGGATTAGACCCCAGTACATAGACGCCATCGATTACAAGAGCTGGAAAGCGCTCTCCTCTGAGCCCTTGTCTTTCTCATGAGTTGCCTATTGTCCCATGACAACACAAACAATTGCATCATACAAACGCCTTCTAGGTTGGAAATCACGCTGACTGTTTTGACCACAGGGCAATTTCATTCACTTGCTCCTATCACTGGCCGACTTTGCTCTAGAGTACAATGATTCACAACACTAATATCTCCCAACGACTGATGGATATTCACCAAAAATGAAAGTGTTTTTGTCTGTGTGTGTGTGTGTGTGGGGGGTTAGGGATCTTTTGTCTTCAGGAGGAGGATTCACCTCTCGGTTTAATGATGGGATTTTAAAAACTATAGCACTCCATAAAGCATGTGTCTTTGGGGAAAGGCAGATTTGTGTCTTTGATACAGTAGATATTGAATAGACTTCAAAGAAAACAAGGGGTTGCCAAATTGAATGCATGCTCTCCCTCTTCTCCTTTGCTGAATCTTTTGTGTTGGTAATGGAGAACTAGAGAGGGCTGAGAAAAGACCTGTGAGGTCATTTATCTGTATGGTGACAGAAAAAGTTAAGCAGATTAGTTGCTGTATATTTCTCTCTCTCCATCTCTCTCTCTTTGTCTGAGTAAGCTCACCCTCGTTATTGCCTATTATGGTTATGAGTTCTGAGGAAATTTCCAGATCTTTCTGATCTTGCACTGATTCGGGAGCCTCTTATTCGCTGAGGCTTCAAGGTCTTTTTCCCTCGTTTCCTACTTTGCTCTCTCTTTTTCTTGAAAGTAACAGTCTACATTGTTGCTGGCTCATTTTGACCATATAGAAGTGCAAACACACACACACACACACACACACACACACACACACACACACACACACACACATACACACACACACACATAGAAAAGCAACACAGAAAAGTGAAGATGCGCAAGCTGAATTGAAAAGGGAACTGTGCTGTCCATCTTGTTGTTTGACCCTGCACTGTGATGTGACAATCGCATGGTAGGCAGCGATATTGTGTGTTAGCACTCCTGGACGACAAAAGAATATAGGCCGTTTTACCATCACTATGACAATGCCCTTCGCCGCCCCTCGTTCCAGCACACTTAAACCCCTGGCAACCAAGATTGTGTTTATGGAAACAGCAACTGTCACAACCACCCCCACCCAACCTCCTCCCCACCCAACACTTAAAAAAACCTCTCTCATTTAATTTAGGGAACAATTCAACACGTCTATTATCATACTAATAGGGACTTCAATGAACAGAGCTTCTGAAATATATTTAGAAGCTTATATTTAGCACACAACAAGATACTTTGATCCTGTGTGCTCTGTATCGCTGGGCCTACAGCAGCCTGATGCTGAGTGTAGGATTTGGCTGTCATCCCGAACAGGAGAGCGGCCCCCACTCTCCCACTCCCACGTCTTATCAGGACCTCAGCCCAGATCCAAACAGAGGTCACGTTCATTAAGTGGAGAGACGAATATGGCTGAAATAGGCCTCTGTGTTTCTCTCTGTCGTGGAAGCCTCCTCCTCCTTTTTGAAAAACGTATGCACTTTTAGCTGATGGGTCAGCAGAATTTTGAAGGTGCTATAATAAGGAGCATTACTGCAGGTTTTCTACAATAGTTGGATGCTTGATTTTGTAGATGTAGAAGTATATCTGTCATCATGCCAGTATTATACAACTCCATAGTCCATAGTCGCAAAGCTGCCATACATTGGTCAACATCAATCATCAAATCTACAGGTGGACAGATTCATTTGCTTAAATCTACATTAAATTAAATATTGTTGCCTTAAGTCAACTTAAGTATGATTAAGTTGTTTGTTTATAATTAAGATTGTTTGGAAAAAACACACACTCTTAAAACAAATGTGTTAGAAACAACACAAACTGTGTTGTCACTATCTGGACACAGAGATGTGTTAAAAAACAACGCAAGTTGTGTTGTTTTCAATGCAAGTTGTTTTATTTTCAACACATATTGTGTAACAAATACCAAAAGCAATGTGTTGGAAACAACGCAAACTGTTGTGTTGTGTTATTTTCAACACATTCGTTCTAAAAGTACAATGTAATGTAATTATGACCGCCGGCCTTGGCAAGCGGGCGGTCATATAGGTTTAGTCAGATTTTTTTTTTTTTTTTTTTTTTTTTATTTATTTATTTATTTTTTTCTTTTTCTTTTTTTTCTTTTTTTTTCTTTTTCGCATGCCCAAATTTCCGTCAATGATTCCCGGGACACTGAAAGACCGGGGTACACGAAACTTGGTGGGCATGTAACCCCATGGATAGCATGGAACCATCGTTTTTCGTTTTGATCTGTAGCCCCCGCTGGACTGGACCCCCGGAAGGAGGGTAGGACGAACACAGTTTTCTGTGAATATCTCGAAAACCGTAGGGTTTAGGAGGACCATTTTTTTTTGTATGTTGATCTCAAGGGGCCATGTCAACCCATTCCATAACCACTCATTTCATGTATATAGCGCCACCTAGTTAAACACAAAAAAAAGTAAAAATGAGGTGTTGTAATTGAAGGTATCTGTGACCTAACATAGTCAAAACTGCACGAAATTGGAATTGTAGGATCATTATGACACCCTCTGTATGCACGCCAAGTTTTGTGGAATTCCGTTCATGGGGGGCCACACAATAAATTAATTTATGTTACTATACACCAAC
This sequence comes from Alosa alosa, assembly GCF_017589495.1. Taxonomy (NCBI): domain Eukaryota; kingdom Metazoa; phylum Chordata; class Actinopteri; order Clupeiformes; family Clupeidae; genus Alosa; species Alosa alosa. The sequence goes on along the minus strand of NC_063211.1, from coordinate 12,664,377 downwards.
TGGCCTGTAGGTGGCCGGAGACAGTTTTCTGTGAATATCTCGATAACCGTAGGGCCTAGGAGGTCCACCTTGTTTATGTATGTTGGTCTTAAGGGGGCATGTCAACCCATCCCATTACCACTTATTTCATGTATAAGCCACCTAGTTAAAAATTAAAAAGCAAAAAATTAGGTGTTTTTTTCATCACAATATCTCTGGCTGACAAGGTCAAAACTGCACGAAATTAAAAGTGTAGGATCATTATGACACCCTCCGAATGCATGCCAAGTTTTGTGTAATTTCGTTCATGGGGGGCCTTACAATAAAATAATTTATGTGTACATTTAGTGACGTACACCAACAAAAGGATTCGGGACACTGAAAGACCGGGGTACACAAAACTTGGTGGGCATGTACCCCACATGGATAGCATGGAACCATCGTTTTTCGTTTAGATCTGTAGCCCCCGCTGGACTGGACCCCGAAGGAGGGTAGGGGCGACCTGATTCTCTGTGAATATCTTGAGAACTGTAGGGCCTAGGATGACCAATTTTTTTCCATGTTTTGCCTTCAGGGGTCATGTTAACCCATTCCATGTGCACACATGTGCATAAACAGATACACACGCACACACATACATTTACAGTAATCATACGTATGACACATACTCACACAGTAGACATATGTAGGCATGCATGCACATGCACAAACACACATACGCAGGCAAACACACAAGCACGCACATACACACACACACACACACACACACACACACATAAACATAAATTTGTACACGCACACATGCACATAATTCAAGAATTTTTCCCGTCATCTACTCCCTGAATTTTTGGTCATTGATACCCGGGACACCGAACCACCGGGGTACATGAAAATTGGTGGGTATGTAGCCCCACTAGACTTTTACGGAAAAATTTCAAATTTCAAATTTCAAATTTCATTTTTCACCACCAGCCCCCCCGACCTCCCCCCCCGGGCTGGGCCCCCTGAACCGCAAAAAAAAAAAAAGTTTTTCCTAAATAACTACCTGAGGATGAAGAATCTTTTATGGTATGTTTGTCTCAAGGGCCCACATCAACCTGGCTCATAATCACTCATTTGTGATTTGCACCCCCACCCCCCAGTAAAAAATGAAAATGCAATATTATTCTGCTTTAATTGCCCCTATCTTCAGTTAAGATATTCAGAACTGCACCAAATTTTATGTGTATGATTGACCTGGCATTCTCTGGGGGTATGCCAAGTTTCGTAGAAATTTCATCCATGGGGGTCTAAAAAATTAGGTTATGTGTACATTTAGTGACTGTACACTCATTGGCCTGTAAATGGCGGTGCACACATATACACATGCACACACACAGGCACCCACATACTATCGGTATTAGAGCGGCCGATACATAATTACAAATTCAGTAGGATTAAAAGAAAGCCAAAATAAATATTCATCATCATCATCATGGCTGCATTTTCAGTATTGGCGAGAAGTAGTCGTTTGTCCACTAGATGGCGCCGTTGCAGTGAGGCGTAATTTGTTGGAAGTTAAAAGTGGGTTGGAAAAACAATGGGCGCTTCCTACAAGGACTGTAATTTACGCGCAGCGGACATCTAATAAGGATAGGGCGATGTTCACATGAAGTGTAATTCCCATTTCTTCTTGAAGCCGAAATAAATCTGAGGATGTTTATCGGACATGCTTGGTTTTACTGCAGAATGCGTTAATCTTGTAATATCAATAAGGACCTAGGTAATGTTACCGTTAAGCGTTAGTTGAGTGATGGAGGCATTTGATTGATTGCATTTGTAGAAAACTATAAATGCGGTTATACCAAACAAATTGATAGCAGCACTGTTTGTATCTTCGACTGTCATTTTATTGCGTGCTACAAAAATCATTCTGTGCAATGGAAGATTTACCAACGTTACACCGGTCTGATACAGTTTTGCCTATACATCGTGAGACTGAGGCGCCTGTTTATTTTGTTTTTAAGTGCGTGCATGGTGTGAGAGGGGAATCGATGTGCTTTGATTACAGCTTGGTAGTTGTAGTCTTGTGAAATTAAAAAAGCACGTGTGTGTGAAGTATCCAAACAATGACACCTTCATTTCATTATGGCTGCTTTAGCAACACACTTTAAGCTACTGTGTAGTGGGTCCCATCTAGAAGTGGCTACTTCACTTCATTCGCTTTCCTTGACTCATGGAGCTGCTTGAATGTTATTACAATTTTTTCGCCCGCGATATGGCAGTTTAAGTCCGCTTGATACTGTAAAGGCGTGAAGCCATTGGTTTCGAAGGAGATTTT
>NC_063211.1:12632078-12657078 GCF_017589495.1 Alosa alosa | reverse complement strand
CGCAAAGATCATTTTTACCATTGACAAGATAGCATGTGTCGATTCAGACATGCCCTGAACGTTCAGGCACATTGCGCTTCAGAATTTACGTTTCTTGGTGTTTTATGCCCCCAACGTTGTCTTCAAGGCAGCGCTGCCTGGAAGGTGCTATGGTTAGGCATGGGTTAATGGTAGGGTTAGGGTTAGATTTAGGATAAGGTGCCTTTAAGTCGACGGTGGCAGCGCTGCCTCGAAGACAACGTTGGGGGCATAAAACACCATCGAGCAGAATTTACACTTAGATCGTAAGAATAGGGCCCTTAGTGTACCTCAGTAGCTCTGTCAAACCATAAGAATTGGTGAACACCTGGAGTGGGGAAACCATAAGGTGGGGATCGCATTAGCCAGCGGCAAGCGGCAGGTTTCTCTATTGTTCTCTATGGTTCGACAGCGGAACGGTGGCAACGCTGGCGTAACACTAGCGTTGAACAAGCTGAGCGTTGAACTTGGTTCAACTTTCGAAGCGCAACGCGAGCGTATTCAATTGACAAACCCTTTGTGTTGCTTAGGAACGAGATTAAACTTATTATAGTCTGAGCGTTGCGTTACGTTTGCCGCTGGCTAATGTGATCCCTGCCTAAAAAAGCAACCCCCTCTCCCATTCCAGTGATTCACCCTGCTCTTCCTAAGACCCTGGAGCTTATGCTGTGCTATTCTAGACTCTACTGATTCCCAGTGTGGATACTAAGAATACTTTGATGCTATACTAAGACTGAACCATAGCGGAGCACATTTACTACATTTCTGGAATGCTGATAAGGACTAGTCCTTTTCCCGTGTTAAAACTCAACACTACTGCACCTACACTACATCACCTTGATAGATCGTACTGCAGGTGCAGCTATTTCACAAAAACAACTTAAGAGAGGGAAAAAAAGAAAAGCGCAAATGCACAAAGTTGTCCTCAGGTTTTTTTTCAAAGTGTGAGTGTTCTTAAACACATCCTACCACCTGCAGTTTCGTCTTCCTTTGAGTCATAGCTAAACACTCAAACCCACTGAGTCACCATAAAAGGCCCTTTGGAGGAAAGCACTGGTGACAGTAACGCCAGTTCAGCACATCCGCCGCGTGCAGTCGTGAATGTGTGATGGTGCTCCGCTAGTGTCCTTGGCACCTTGATGTTGTTTGTTTATTTGATTGTTTGTTTGTTTCTTTGTTGTTGTTGTCGTCGTCCCCCCCACCCACAATCTGCCCCACATTCTCAGGGGTTCTTTGGTGTCTGCTTGTGTCTCAGTGCTCTCTCTGAATCAATGGAAGCCATTTTCGCTGTCATCACTCCCAACAGCACCAAATAGCTCTTCTCCTGAGAGCTGCAGACAACAACAAACAAAATGGCTCCCGCGCTCTCCCGCGCTGAAAAGCTGCGGTCAGTCCCGGCGGACGCGGTCAGGTTACTCCATCTAATGGGTGCCCTCATTGTGCCCGTACCTGCGAGTGGCAGTGATCTTCACAAAGGTCCTTCACAATCCTTTTCTGCTCCCCTTTCCCAATGCCATGCCTGGGCACCGTCCGTGGTTGCCATGGTTTCGTTTGGGGCATAGCACAATGTGGCATCAGATGGCCGCTGTGGCCGATAGTGGGCAGGAGGTAACAGGAGGATTTTCTGGCCACCGCTCATAAGGGACGTCATTCTCCCCTCTCCTTCATTACTCTCTCTTTCTCTCTCTCTCTCTCTCTCTCTCTCTCTCTCTCTCTCTGTCTTCCCTCCTGTTTGTTTTGTGACATTTTTGGCAAGCATTCTCTTCCCTTTTCTCTCTCGTCACTGTAACTTTCTGTTGTCCGGTGACATTTTCACTGTTGTGGTGGGCTTATTATTACTGTTCAGACCCAATGGCGTCACTTTTGTGTATATGGGTGTGACGCTGTGTGCCTTTTCTGTCTTTTTGTGATTTCTGCAAGTGTTTTTTTTCTTTCAGCAGGTAGGTCTTTGAGTTCAGGTGGCTGCATAGTACAGTGTGTATGTACGTTGGTGTGTGTGTGTGTGTGTGTGTGTGTGTGTGTGTGTGAGAGAGAGAGAGAGAGAGGGAGAGAGAGAGAGAGGAGGAGAGAGAGAGGGAGGGAGAGAGACGCGCAGATAAATAAAAACTGAAGATATTCCCAGATGAGTAGAGCTAGGGTCTTGCGGAAAGTGCTGTAGTGTTTACAGACACTTACTTCAAACACATGCAGTTTGAAGTGTGCAAGTACAGTATATGTATCTCTGAGTGTGTATTTGTGTGTGTGTGTGTGTGTGTGTGTGTGTGTGTATTTGTGTGTGCATGTGTTAGTGTGAGAGCAGGGGAGACTAATGTTCAGAGTTGGGCCGGTCAAACAGATAAGCCTCCTCCACCCGTTCGTTGGGAGATCGTTTGATTTTTTTCCACTCCTCTTCCAGCATCCATCCCTGTCAGCTTCTTTGATTCGCCGCTCGCAGGCTCCTCTGAGACAATCCCGAGATACCGCAGCATCCATCTGATCGCCATGGTGCTCGGCGGGCCAAGAAGACCTGTGTGTGTTTATCTATTTTCGTCAAAAGACGATGTTCGGTTCATGCTCAGAACTCTACCTACTCCTCTTCTACGTCTTTGAACAGCATCGTAACCTGTTCTCTCTCTTCTTCTGCTTCTCCCCCCCAAGCTCTGTATTCTTTCGCTCTGTTCCACCTTCCTGTAAGACGTCCTTGCAGCTACCTAGACAAACCTAGACATTCCGTCTAAATTACATACTTTCATGAAAATGTGCTACACAGCATTCAGATACAAGCAAAGCCACTCTAAACTCAACTCTGACACTGAAGGTGTGTGGATGTGCATGCCAGGAATACTACAGTACCTGAAGCTGAAAAAAAGCAGACAGATATGAAGATAGAGATGATTAAGAAATGAGAAAGAAAAAGAGGAAAAAGTAGGTGAAGAGAGAAAAGAGAAAGTCAGTTGAAGGTCAAAGGTGAGCACAAGGTCACAAGGTCAAAAAGAGGAAGACTGGTGCCGAACAAGGAGAAGATGACAACTTATGGAGTGTTGGTCTTTGATGGCTTCTGCAGCGTGGGGCACAGGAACCTGAGTGAGTCTCTCTGATTGTCAGGAGCGTTTGTGCGTGGCGTGGCATAACACATCTCCTTCGTCACCTCCTCTCCGTCTTCCCCTTCATGTTGTTGTCCATAAAACACCTCCTCCTCCCCACAGGACACTGGGAGAAGGAGGACACCTGGGAGAGGTTGACAGCATCTTGCCTGGGACCGACTCACTGATTGCGCCCTGTGCAGGTCTAATAAAGAGGAGTTTGTGTGTGTGTGTGTGTGTGTGTGTGTGTGTGTGTGTGTGTAGGGGGGCTGCAGTCCTAGTTGCCTTTCTGTACAGAGGAAAAAGACACTGACACACACATTACTTATTCCCTTCCACTTGGCGTCCAGGTTGATGTATTGGTTGCTGTCACTGCAGTGATAGTCTTAGCCCCAGTGCCATCAGTGTAATCATAGGCTGTGAGATTGAACTGGCAGTCAGAGTGTAGTGTCATGTAGTAGAGAGCAGAGAGAGAGAGAGAGAGAGAGAGAGAGAGAGAGAGAGAGAGAGAGAGAGAGAGAGATGGGGTGCATAGAGAGTGAGAAGAGGAAGCTACACATGTACTGAGTGATGGTGAGTGAACAAAGCTAGCATAATATGGTAAGATGAAGAGAGAGTGACAAGGGGACAGAGAGAGAATAACAACAGAGAGAGATAGAGAGAGAGGAAAGGCTTACTGAACCACAGACAACTGAAGGAGAGAGAAAGGGAGAGTGGAGGACTCACAAACGAGGAGAGGAGAGTCCAGATGTGCTCCAGACTTTTTTTTTTCTTTCTCTCTCAGGCAGAACAAAGGGGTTGGTGAGGGCATTGTGCTCGTCTGGGGGGCTGGCAGGGGTAGGGGTGGTCATAGATGGCCTCACCAACCAGTCCCCTGTCCTCACCCCCAACCCTCCGTCACGCACCAGCCACAAGGTCCGCTGTCAGGCTGGGCTTATTTTTAGCCGCTCAAGTGCCGGCCTCCAAGCGCAGAGCAGAGCCACGATTCCTGGGCAGCCTGTGACACCTGCTGGGGCCCATCAGGAGCGGTCAACCCCCCAGACCATATCCGGGCAGAGGGGGACAGGGACGATGGGAGACATCGAGGGAGAGAGGAGAGGAGAGAAGAAGAGAGAAATGGGGAAAGGACAGAGGAGAGGATGACTTATACGGAAAAGTTGAAGATACAGACTGAAATAGAGAGGAAGATGGGAGGAAAGAAGGAGTGAGGGTGTGTAGGTAGAAGATGTACACAAACACAGTGAGGAAGAGAGGAGACATCACAAGCTGCAGAGGACGGTAAAGGGTAGGCTGGGAAGTTTGGAGAGAGAGGGAGAGAAGTCGATGAGAGAGAGAGAGAGAGAGAGAGAGAGAGTTGAGGGAGGACGAAAGAGAGTATGAGAGAGAGGTAGAGAGAAAGTAGACAGAGTGCAGAGACAGAGAGAACGGTATAAAAATAGAAGGAAGCAGTAAAAAGAGAGGGAGACAGAGAGGTGGCTCGTATAGAAGAGGCTTTGTGTGTTGTTTCTATGGCAGTGATACTTGAAAAGTACTTCTCTCCTGCCTTCCCTCTCTCACGACGTCTGCTCTGCCATCTTTCTCTTTCTCTCTCTCTCTCTCCTCTCTCTTTCTCTCTCTCTCTGTTGACATATGTGACTTAGTGGCTTTTCCACAAAGTCCACGGCAGTGCTGGCCCATGCTATGCAAATATCAACATTTACTTTCAGTTTTTAGCTCAAACACTTGGCTACACTTCATGTCCACTCTCATACTGTATAATTTTTTTTTTTTTTTTTTTTTCTTTTTTTAAGCCCCTAAGCATGCTATCTTCTAAAGTTGTGTTTTACTTTTCTGACCGGCTCTGAACCCTGCTGGAAAGGATTTATCCAGCCGTTCACTCTCCTTTAAATAGTAAGGTGGCAGACCCAGCTGTTAGGGACATCCATTTTCCCTATGACCCCTGTGATGGCTTAAGTAAGTGGGCAACAGTGGTCAGTGATGTTACAGCGGTGGGGGTTGGAGGGGTGTCAGTGATGGTAGATGGTTGTCAGAGGGGGATGTAGTGGGGTGCAAGAGGGGGTACACTGACCTTAAACCAGGGAGAGGGAAGGGAAAAAAACAGACAATAAAAGGCAGCCAAGCCAAGGTCATGTCCTGTGCAGGACTGTCTCTGGGGTGGAGGAAGAATAATCCCCCATAATGACCCGTTCTGACTGTGTGAGTGTGTGTGTGTGTGTGTGTGTGTGTGTGTGTGTGTGTGTGTGCGTGCGTGCGTGCGTTCAGCGTCTGGCGTGTGTGTGTCGATGTGTGTGTGTGTGTGTGTGTGTGTGTGTGTGTGTGTGTGTGTGTGTGTGTGTGTGTGTGTGTGAGTGTGTGTATGTGCGTGTGCGGTGTGTGTGTGTGTCTAGGTATGTGTGTGTAGGAGGAGGGAGGTGTTCTGTCTAAGGTAACCAGGGATGGTGTTTTACAGCAGCAGTGGTTCTCAAAGGGAATGACTCAAAGAGTTCTCCCTGCGGGACCACCATCTTGTCGATAGCCAGCGGCCCTCTCACGCCTCTGGTCAGCCCTGCTGTTAACTGCTGAGGCCCACAGGGTTTAGTGATTCATAGGACACACACACTCGTCAAGGTTAAAAGGGGCTAACACTGCAAGCATGTATTCACATTCCATTATTATCTTTAAAGGTTTATAAAGTAGTTATACTGCTTTATACAACTTGACAAACCCTTTCTGTTCTGTTTATTAATGTTTGCCATTACACATGTAAAATGTAATCCATATTTTGCGTTATCTGATGTTCATAATAACACTGTCAGATTTGATTTGATAGATCATGTGGTTTTAACAGCAAAGGGCCCCACCAGCCTAACCCCCTGACACCACCACAGGGCGAAAAGAAACTATCCACTCAAGGCTTAAGGAATGGGTGGGTCTCTGTGTGTGTGTGGGTATATGCTTGTGGGTCTGAATGCTGTGTCTGTGTCTGTGTGTGTGTGTGCTTGCGTGTGTGTGTCAACCCTGATCTAAATCAGGCAAAGCGTGAAGAAAATATAGGCACAGAATCTCTGTCATGTATATCCGTGACCCTCTCACACCCCATCACCAGTGAAATGCCAACTTCTCCTGGCATGCCAGTGATGGCACGGCTCACATACACAAGAGGCTTACACACCAACCCGACACTGCCCTGCACCGTTAACTATTTATTTCCAAAAGTGGCAGCCATTTTGCACTACGTAAAAATAAAAGGCAGCAAGTCCTCCGTTAATGTCATCAAATTTGCTGATTGAACATCATCTTGACATTTGCATGTCGGTTTGCTTAGCTAGTGGATATGTTCTATCCTTGCTACATGCATATGCCTCAGTAAATATAACGTGGGGAGAGGAGGTATTTGAGAGGAGGCGTGCTGTGATCAAAAAAAGTTTTAAAAGTCGAGCCGTTTTACACTAATGTGTGTGTGTGTGTGTAGTAGAACACCTGCAGCAGTACACAGCTCTGGAATTATAAATGTGTACATGTGCTCGAGTGTGGGCATGAGGGAGGTGCGGGAAGCATGGAAATGGTATCTCACTATCTGCTAAGGTGCTGCTGTGGTAATTGATGTTGTAGAATTGCGAACACCGTCAGCCTAAAGCAACACTGTGCGGCAATTTTCAAAGTAGGTTTTTAACATACCAAGCTACTATACTTTACTGTTAACATGGATTTTTTTTTTTTTTTAATTTTTATTATTTATTCATTTGTTTGTTTATGTCTTGGTGTCACGGGTACGCTGCTCCGTCCTGCATCTTTTGTCTTGTGTGTCGTTTTTTATTTTGTTAATCTGTTTGTTTGTGTCTTGGTTGGGTACGATGGAGACTAGCCTACGCCTCTCTGTCCGGCATCTTTAGTCTTGTGTGTCATTGTCTTGGAGCGCTTTGGGTTGCACTCTGTGCATATAAAATGCGCTGTATAAATAAACATGACTTGACTTGACTTTATTTGATTTGACTTGACTTGACTTGACTTTAGGTATCATCTTCAAACGAATTTTGATGGAACATGGCATGTGAAGTGCAGACAACCACACCCGTTCCCCCCACCAGTCATCCAAGCCATGGACTATGGCCTGTAGTTTGGGTCAAATCACCCAAAATGTGAGAAAAGCCTTTTCAGCACGTCAAGGAAAGGTGCCAGTTAGCATGCTAGTGAGCTCTTTTAAATGCTACTGTAGCTGGGCTGTGCAAGGTTTTTGCATGCTTTTATGCAGCTTACTAATTTTAGACCCTAAAAAAGTCCCTGATGCTTCTTTCGGTGTCATACAATATTCTAGAGTCTATCCTGTGATATTTTACGCTACCCTGAATTACACTCCAAATAAGAAAGACTGTCCTAAGAAAATCCTGTATAAGAATAGAGTCAAGTATACTGCTTGCTGTTTGAAGTACATCTCCAAGCATTAGCAATGACACCTCAGTGGTCACTATTATTGAGTGTAAATGTCTTCATTATCCATGGCATAGTGAAACATTCTTGATGTAGTTTGCGTGTAGTTGTGTTTGTGCTGTATAGTAGAGTCTGTTGTAACTACTGTATTCTGTATTCAACTCAGTTTGGTTCAATTCAGTTTTATTCACATAGCGCTATAATGTAACAATGCGCCTCAAGCTGCTCTTCTGAGCACAGTTTGAGTATGAACCGTGCTCTGTGGTCATTGCTCTGTGCTCTGTCTGTGGTGAGCTGACCGGTGGTCCAGTGGCAGGACACTGCCCTCTGTCTGTCTGAGTCTGTGAGTAGCACAGGGCACCCTCTCAGCAGGCACCCCCACACACACACACACACACACATAGACACACCACCCCCCATACCAGCTCTGCAGAGAGAGAAGCAGACCCGTTAAGAGGAGGTTGAATGCACAGTGCCGTGTCGCCAAGCCATAAAACGGAAGCTTCCGGCAATAATTTCCGGAGCATGGCGTGGCTGCTGTGAAATGTCACCTGCTATACTGCTCAACTCATCTCATATACTGTACATATATATATATATATATATTTTTTTTTGGGATAGGCTGGTTTCCCTGGTGAGCCGAACTATAACTAAATACTGAATTGGGGAAGTCTAGGGAGACTGGAGCTAATTAGATTTTTTCCCATTAAAATCCTACATGTTTCACGAGTGCCAAAAATGTGCTTTGTCAGCACTGCAGGAGAGGCAAGAGGGGAAAAAAGAGACGAGGAAAGAGTCCTCCATGGAATTCTTTTGCTTTTGTGTTGCCCCCCCCGCCTTTCCTCCCTCCTCTCTGTCTCTCTCCTCCCGTCAGTCGGTACTGTCAATCCTGACGACTGTCCCAAAAAACCTACGCTTTTGATGGAGGAAAGCTTGCCAGCACACGTCTACCGCACATCACTGGAACCCTCGGCGGAATTGTCCGGAAAGATTTCTTGCAGAATAATTGTCTCCGAACGCATAAAAAAGGCTCATGCCTGAGGAGCCCTGCTGTTCATCTGATACTGTGATACACAGACCAGACTATGCTTTCATATTGGCAGTTGAGTTTTTAACGTCAAGGTTTTTTTTTTTTTTTTTTTTGCCCATAAGGTAAACCGTTTTGCTCTCCTGTATAGTTATTTTATAACCCAGAAGGGCGTGGAGTCAGATAGTGTCATGAGCGCCCTGTGTTTGTGTGTGTGTGTGTGTGTGTGTGTGTGTTTGTGTGTGTCTCGCACTTTGTCGTATCCCTTTATCTCCGAAGCGTGCGCTTTGTGACATCTTCCCCACAAGGCGCCACGCAAACCAACATCTCTCCGAGCTGTAATTTGTTGGGAAGTAGCGTTTAAGAGGACCTTGCTCATGTTAGTGAGAGCACGGCAAGATGATATCTTTAAATTGCTATTGTCTTGTCCCCACACACTGTGTATGTGTGTGTCTTTGTGCATGTCTCTGCGTATATGTATTTTTTGTGAATGTGTGTGTGTGTGTGTGGGGGGCTCTTTGTGTTAGCGTGCGTTCCTTTGTGTGTATGTGTGTCACATGACTTTGTGTGTGTGTGTGTGTGTGTGTGTGTGTGTGTGTGTGTGTTTGTGGGCCTCTGCTCGGCAGGATGGATGACAGAGGCTCCTGGCAGTGTTATTCACATCTGCCGAGGGAGAAGAAAACCTGCATGCCATCACGCCTCCTCCCTGCTTGCCCAGGGGCCCAGTACTCCATCTGAATGGTCTTGGGACACCACCCTCTCTGCCACACTTTAAACAAATTATTCTTACACACATAAAATCACTACAGCAAACAATAGCAGTTGTATAGTGTTTGGGGGCATATGTGGACAGTAGTAGACATGAAGTAGTAGACATATTTGTGCTTTTAGATCTATAAAGTGACCGTAGCTCTTAACAAAGCCATGTTTGCTGAGTGGATGTTGATTTCCCTCCACTTGAGTTTAGAATAACGTGCAGTTGGTGATTGACACCACAAATACACCCACTCAAGCCTGTGAGAGGGAGTGGGGTGGTGGTGGCGGATTCTTCTCTCAAATGCTCTTTTTTCTGTTCTGTTACTACCACTTCATGTCCACTCTCACGGCTAACGCTTTCAGTGGTGGGAATAATAAGAAAACCTGCTCGTCCTCAGTCAATTTCTTTTCCTCTGCTTTCCTTATCTGTTTAATAAGTCACCTCTTTTCAAGTCATAAATAAGCCAACCAGCTGTATTTGGTTGGTCCACAATTTCCTCCCCTGATTTCAAAGCCTTAATAAAAAAAACAAGCTTTTGAAAAGCTATTCTCATTTTTCTTTTTTAGTTGGGAGGGACTATTACTTGTCTTCCTCCAGAGAGGAAAAATGAGTATGAGTTTGATTTTTCATCCACCCCATCATGTTTTGTGCGACATTAACAACACACTCCTCTCTGAAACCGACTGCTTTGTTTATGTGCATATGTGTGTGTGTGTGTGTGTGTGTGTTTCTCCCCAGCATCCCAGGCTTCATTGATCATTATTGACTGATCAGCCCCCTGCACAGTAATGAGCTACTTAAAGCCATATCGAGGAGGCCAAGACAGACAGAGACAGGTGTGACCTCTGGTGAACGGAGCGACACAGACGATTCTACAAATACGACTTATCCATCCGCTCATCCGGCCAGCCGCATAGATTTATTTACATTCGTGGCGGCTGCCAAGCACCTTGGGCACCCTGGAAATTCTTTGACGCGGCCTCCGCCGCTGCCAAAGCACCGGTCCTCGTAACTCAATGTGCCCGGTCTATCAAATCCATGGGCAGCGCATTGAGTGGTGATTTAAAGGGGTAATTAGAGGGCTTAATTGTTTTCATTACTCAGCCTCACCGAACAGCCTTCTGCCTAGTTCTCTGAGGACACTTGGAAGGTTTTTTTTAACCGCCTTTTTTGGTCTGACTGGGGAACGACGTCAGATTAGGTCCTCATCTTTCTGTTAGAAATGGTTTCTGTGTGGAAGCCTTGCATGGTGGGAGGGTTGGATGGGCCTAGGTGTAGCTAAATATATTGGAACAGCTCATGACAGTTGATGGATGGGTGTGTGTATCGGGCGTGATGTGCCAAAGATGAGCGAAAATCGCTCATCTCGGGGTGGTGTCCAGCCGTGGAGAATGATTTCCAGTGTTTCTGGCTATGGTGCGTGTCAGAAGACACTTGGTGTTGAATCCATAAGCTGGCCTCTGACAAAAAACAAAACAAATGAGATCATTCTTGTGGCACACACTCATGTTGGACTCGTGACAAACTTAAGTCATTCTTGTCGGTCTTTTTGTGAACTGGAGACTGGGAGATTTCCTTTGGTGTTGAAATGAGAAAATTCTTCTCAGGCGGCATGGCCAGCCATAGTGTTATTAGCTCAGGGGTTTCCTATTGAGGAGTGTGCTCTCACCTTGGCTCTCTAAATTGCCTAAACAACAACAACAACATGTGGATCTCATTGTGAGTAAAAGGTTTGTGACTTTCCACTCAGGGAATGTTAGGTGTGTTTTCTATCTTGCTCCCAATAAGTAAGCGTTTGGTCTATCAAGAAAATAGCAATGAAAAATAGTTAGACCGTAGGGGTGCGTGAGTGCTCTTTCGTAAGCATCATTGTTGGAATGGACAATAGAGCTGCTCATGAAAGCAGATAATGCAGTCTATCATCTACACCACAAAAATGTTGAACAGATTTGTGCTTTTAAAATTGTGGTAAAACTTTTGCTTTGTAAATAATGTTCTGTTTAGATTAATAGATTCCCCTCTGATAATGAGGCCACTTTTAGATTATTTCCAGGTGAACAATGCAGAAACAGTGATTCGGTTCAAATGCTACCAGCGCTGTGTGTGAAACATCTGGAGACACTAATTAGTGCTTTTCTAAAGCCACATGATTCTACTAATGAGAGAGCTGCTCAGTCACCATATGCAATAATCCCTCACAAACTCACAGCAGATTAAAAAAACAACACCATTCTAGAACTCCTTCCCAACAAACATGTCAACAAAGGTTCTGTGTATTTTTATGAAGAGCACATTAAAATCTGTTCAGGTTCAGCCCCATCCCCTTTTTTTCATGCAACAGCATACCCACATTAAGATAAAAACCTTGCACATTACTTCAAACCTTGAGGACCTTTATCTTATAAACTTTGAAGTTATTTTAAGTGCGATAGTTAAATGCAGTGAATAACGAAGCACATGTGACACCTGGGTCCAAATGACCGGTGCTGTGTGAGTAAGCTGGGCTGACCAGGGGCTTGTCCCAGTGGCCCCTGGGCAGGGGAGTCTTTTCATGGTCGGGCGCCTTGAGTGGGACAAATCAGGGTGACATTGAACCTGCCGGATGCTGGGTACCACTTAGTCCCCTCTCGTGAGTGTCTCCTCTCCTCTCCTCTCTCCTCTCCTCTCCTCTCCTCTTCTTCTCTTCTCTTCTCTTTGTTCAGCCTTCTCTCTGCTCCTCATTGCACCACTCATCTCTGGGTAGTGAAGGCTCTCTCTCTCTCTTTCTCTCTCTCTCTCTGTCTCTGGCATAGTCATTTCTAGAGCCCCCCTCTCTTCACAGCCATTTTTTGCTCTGTCTCTCTCTCTCTTTTCCCCTCCCCACCTCCTCTCATTCTCCTCCTCTCTCGCTCTCATTCTATCCTCAATCACCACAGTGTCCCGCGGAAGAGAAAAAAAAGGAGAGACAGAGGGAACCGAAAAGGAGGAAAAAAACGTCTTTGCATCGTTCTTTCTGCCCTGATTGTAAAGCAAATGAGAGGCTGCTCTAATCAAAGTGCTGTAAATGAGGTCCTTTACAAAGTCAGGAATTTCACAGTATCAGAGGGGGCCTGAGAGACCCTGCCATGATGAAAGGGAAGAGGCTCATCTTTCGCATACTATATGCTTACACTTGGCTTCTAAGCAAAAGGACCCAGTGGGTGCCTTGATTTCTGGCTGGATTTTGCCAGGCTTTGATTCCAGCACCAAGGCGAGGCTGGATCTGCCGAGGCAGCTTGCTGGGTCTGAGTCAGAACTTGTCCCAGACAAGCAAGGCGTGCCGCCCCTCTCACACCAAGCTGGTGTGACAGACACAACAGAAGCAGAGGAAAAAGAGCTGAGACTGTGTGCAGGCCAACAGACCCCTGCTGCCCTGCACCTCAGTGTGTGCACAGGTGAAACACAACAACAACAACAAAAATATATTTATATACATATTTTCAGAATATTTCTGATTTATTCCTGATCGGTGAATAATTTATATTTTATCCCACAACCATGAAGACTTTATAGGTCAGGAAGTGATTGATGAAAATGAGATGAATAATTTAGAGTTTGGGGAGTCAAGTGTCTTGAACGTGCGGCCTGGACACAGAACTTCTTAAAGGAAGAGAGAGAAAAGAAAAAGGGAATAATAATCTTAGTGGCAACAGAGAGAGAGAGAGAGAGAGAGAGAGAGAGAGAGAGAGAGAGAGAGAGGGAGGAGGAGACTCCAGTTAACTTAGTCATGTAGAGAAAATATAAGCCTGCTTAAACGGCTATAGAAATCCTTCCATCTTTGCATTTAGTGCATGAGCTCCTACCAAATAAGCCGAAGCCTGTTTTCCATAGTGTGAAATCCAAAATGATCTCCAAAGTACACAGGTTTATGGAAGATAGAAATTCCCTTTAAAAATCAGAAGTAAAGAAAAAAGTCAAGGCAGCCACAAAATTAATAAACAAATTCACTAATTGCATTTCCTAAAATAAACGCTTTTTTTCAGAAAGGCATGTCATCAAAGCATGTTCTCATCAAAGAAAACAGTGTAGCTTTCTCCAGTACAACAGTACATCCCCATTAACATGGCATAGGTCATGGGAGTAATACTGCTGAGGCTGTGTGCCACTGTTACACACGCAGATGCTTGCCCTCTCTCTTTGTGCTTTGACATGACCAGTCTGTAACGGTCGTTTTCCCACTCAAAGCCGATGCCTGTGGCCGTCTCATTTCACGGGCGACCATTCAGCAGTGAAAGAATGCCGCCGCCTTTTCTTAGTTAACACGATTACAGTCAAGGACGTCTCGTAGGCCACCGCGCCAGAGCAATCTCCCCCGTTGGCTCAGTGTTCAGTATACTGCGATCAGACTCTTCTCCCTAGTATCTTGTCAGTACGCAAGGCTGGAGTGTTGTAGAGTTGCACCACACATATGATCCAATCTCAAGGCTGGGTGGCTAAGTGATCCATTACAGTCGATGTCTGTATGCCTGTCATGTTCAGGTTCAGTTCTTTGGATAGGAAGATGTACCTCATCCCCATGAGGCATCTGGAAAATTGAAGCACCTATGGAGTGTTATTTTTTCCAGAAAGATCTCTGCACTGTACTCTTGTTTGGGTGAAAGATGTGTCCACTGAGCTTTTGCGATGGAAAAGAAAAATGTCCTCGACGCGTCTTAATTACCTGGTTAAACAGCTAATGAATCAGTGTGTCCGGTCAATTCATTTGGCTCACTCTGCTCTCATTACACCGGCACGATGAGACAGGATGACTTTAATTTCATCCAATTTCATCAGTCTGATTGCGGCCGCTTGCTCGCGGTTCGCTTTAAACGCTGAGCGTGATGGAAAAACAAGCTGGAGCTAAGTGCCGCACTTCAGGATAATACTGTGAAAAACACCCCCCCAAATGAGAGAGAGAGAGGGAAGGGGATGAGAAAAGAAATCAAGCACAGAAAGGTCACCCTTGTGCTGAAGTATTACATTTTTATACAGAAATAATTGCTTTTGCATTCTCTGTTCATATTTCATATTGAAATCAAATCCAGGCTGTCTCAAACACTCAGTAACAGATTAGAGTCCTACTCAAGCAAGATGCCAGGGGTCAATTTTTTTTGACAGAAGCCCTGCTCTACTCTGGATATCCACATAAATCATTTGTGTGCTTAGCTTTCCCCCTCCTCCACCTATCTGTGTTTCCTAAATTTCCCGTCAGCCATAATTGTTGTGTAAGTGAAATTAACAGCTAGCGCCAACGATCAACAGCGAATGAGAGGGTTTCACTTTCTGCTTCATAGTGCTCATATTTGAAAGGCTAGAATGATATTTATCTGTATGAAATGCTAAGCTGTTGCACTGCCCCCTCCCTCCCCCGCAGAGTATCTCTGCAGCCACTAGCACAAGGCCATTCTGTCAGAGAAGACTGCACTGTTAAGGCTTAGGAGAAATGTCAACTCAAGGACTGAGGATTGATTAGAATAAGTCCAACAGCAGCAAGGTTACCGATCGCTATGGATGTGTGTGTGTGTGTGTGTGTGTGTGTGTGTGTGTGTGTGTGTGTGTGAGAGCGAGTATGCAGGATTCACGGCAGGTCGTGCTTCTCAGATCCCAGAGACCCCAGCTGTGTTAATCACCGCGCTGCAGAGTTGACATCAAATGCTACCCTCACGCTCCCTGCCTCACCCGCTGAGTTCCCACTGTAAACAGCCCCCAATCCCCACCTCCCTCTCCCATAAGTGAGGCTCTCCAGCAGAACTCCAGCAGAACCTCTCCCTCCCCCCAAGGGCACCTTCCACCGCGTTGGCCTCCCCGCTCGGCAAGAAAGGACCCCCATCTTACTGCCCAGGCTGAAAAATCTCCCCCTTGCTCTCAGTGCTGGGGTTACTGCCTGCATCTTCACAGTTGTTTTGAGCTTCCTTTAGACATGTGTTTATCAAATCAGGAAATAGGAATGTGTATGGTTACACGTTTTCCCTTTCAATAGAAAAGCCACTATTGAAGAGCACCAGGAGGTCTTGAAGGGGTTGCGAGTGGGAACGAGAAATAGGTTTTTCTCCAGTAGTCACCCGCGAACTCGGCATCAAAAGATCAGACGTCTACTGTACCTGGTGTTATTTTCTGTCTCCAAGGCACTTTGTGGAACGGAAGGTAGGGGGTTAGTGTGCATGGCGTATTTCTGCTTTTCAATGGAAAAAGCTCCATGCATGCGAGTCTGCCTCCATTCTGTGTGCATTACGCTGCGAGGAAATTGACATCGAAACTAGACGGCAGCCCCCTGTATGGCTTTCTGACGGCGTGTTGCAGGCCAACAAGTTGTATGTACTGTAGCTGCCCGCGACTACCTGGGACCAGGGAGCGTGTAATCTCTTCCTGTACCCTGCCTTGCATAAGCGCTGAGGCAGACAGCGAACAGAATCCAGGGCCTCCTAAAGTACCCAGCAAGCACTTCCTTTTAAATTGAATGTGTCCTTTATGCTAATTGCCCCCTGCTGCATGCAACCAACGTTACTTCCTCTCATTTTCTTACTCATTTCCTCTCTCTCTTTCTCTCTCTCACACACACACTCATTCCCTCTCTCTCTCTCTCTCTCTCTCTCTTACTCTCTCTCTTTCTTTTTTCGCTGATCACAGCGCTCACAATTAGACAAATTCTCTGATAAGGCACACCGCTGAGATGCATTGTAATTATGCTTGGAGGGCATTTGTCTTTCTCTCTCTCTCTCTCTCTCCCTCTCTCCCTCCTCCTCTCTTTTCTTTCTCTTTTCACTGATCACTCCTTCCTCAGTTCCCTCTTGCCTCCCCCCACACCCCAGTGCCACCATAGCACCCACCCTCCTCCTCTCCTCTCCCTGACTTTTGCCCGTGGGGAGGTGGAAATCGCTTAAGGCCTCCCTCAGCCTGTCTCTCCCAACGCTCCCCTCGGAGAAGTTTAGAGGGCAGCCGTGTGCCAAGTGAAGGCCAGGCGGGGCTGAGCCGAACCAAACCAAACCAAACGGAGCTCTCTCTCCTCCCACTATTCTCTATAGGGGAGCTGGGGCATCTCTATGCATTCAGGGAGCGCCGTTACAAACCGCCACTTTTAGGTCCATCCTCGAGGCACAGGCTGATGACTCATAACTAAAAGGCAAGAGATGCCGTGGGAATAGAGTTTGTAATTATGCAAATGATACCTTATTTAAATATTTTCGAGTCGTGGAATAAAAAAAAAAGATTGCTCAATGCGCACATGTGGGAATTTATTAGCATAGACTGGATCGGCGAATCTTTCAACACGGTAGCAAGGACCGTAAAAGCACGGTGATTACTTTTGGCCCTTCCAGCGGTAAACTCTGTGAGAGAGAGAGAGAGGCTCATGAGTGGCACAGGGAATCTTGTAAAAAAAAAAAAGTTCAAGAAATAAAAAAAAGGCATCACACGGAGGCATCGAGAAGTAATGAACAATCTGTGATCCCGCCAGACGTGGCCTTGAAGTGGAAAATCACACTCTGGTGTTTAGCTGGTAGATTTTCTTGGCCCTCCCCTGCCTTCTTCCCTGATTTTAACGACGTGACATTTCCTTGGGTGGCCGCTTAGAGCCGTTCGCTTGCCTCCCAGCAGCCTCTGAACCATCTGCTTAGCGGCATCATGCATGCGCCCTCACTGAGATAGGCTTTTTTTTTTACCTCTTGCACATATCTCCCCTTACACACACACACACACACACACACACACACACACACACAAACATGCACACAACTGCCCTCAACACCCCCACCCCCTACTCCCACCCCCACCGTTGTCCTTTCTGGCTCACGGCTCATCTCCTTGCTCGTTCGATGCCCCGTCACGCACGGCTCCCGGGGTCGGAGGTAGTTGATGCGAGGTGCTGGCGGCACGCACAGGTCTTGCTCCCCACCTTGGCTTGGTTCGACTTGGCTTGGCACGTCATTCCGTGCTCGTTTATTTGGCCACAACCTGCCAGGCTACCTGCTACATCTGAGGCAGCGTTTTTTTTTTTTTTTTTTTTATGTTATTTTTTTGGCAGCTGCATGGCCCCTTCTCATTTACATCCATAATTTGCTGGCGGGCCTTCAGCCTGTGACGCTGGCGAGCTTCCCCACGCCAGGCCCCAGATGTATTTATTCCCAAGCAGTCATTTGTTTGGGAAGGCGAGCTAATTAGCGGCAGGGTGTTAACGTTAGCTTTGCAGGCTGGAGGATAGTGACTAATGAATTCATTTACTGAAGGTTGCAAGGGAAACACAGGGAGCATAGCTCTTCCTCTGCGCTCCTTTACATGTCAATTACACATCCAACACTGAATTGCTAATCTGCTGCATGCTAACACTATCTATATGACGTTAACCGTTCTATATACAAGGATACAAGGATACAAGGAAGTTTATTGTCACATGCATATAGTTACTGGAAGTAAGAAATGCAGTGAAATTATGTCTGGTGTCAGCCTATTTGTGCATTTATTGGGAGGGTAAAAAGTGCAGTAGAAGAGGGGTTTAGTAGATTAAGTGGCAAGGGCTGCATAAGAAAGGTGGGGGAGGATTGGGATTGGGGGGGGCACCAACAAGGAGGGGTGGGGGGGCAGAAAGGCTAGGCAATCAAGGACATGGGTAGATAGATGGAGGAGAAATCAAAAATAATAAATAAAAAGTTCTATGGAGATGTGCAAAAGTTGAAGAAAGTCAGATATATGTGTGTGTGTGTGTGTGTGTGTGTGTGTGTGTGTTTTGACGTGTGATGAAATAAGAAAAATAAATAAAAGGTCTGTAGCATAGGGAGGGGATGTAAAAGTGCTAAAAGTCATATGTGTGTGTGTGTGTGGGGGGTCATGAGTGCTGAGGAGTGAATGAGTGCAAAGTCAGTCTATATTATACACATACAATGTTCTGTTGCTGCAGAGGTACTTACTCACTTCACATGCCAACTCGTATGGAAGTGTATACAGCTGGTATGACTGGGCGCTCATACTACAGAGAGTGTTCGGAATGCCTTGAGGAGGAGGTTGCACACCTTTAGCTACAGACAGGTAATGAGATTACTCTCAGCCAAAATCAAACAAGCCCTGCGGATAAATCTCTGCAGAATTCAACCAATCAATACATCTTCAAGGATCCGCTTTGAATTCAACTTGTGTCGGTGCCCCCCCACCCCCCCCTTCAAGGTGAAGCATTTGAGGCATTGGAGACAGGAGTGCTTCTAGGGGAGAATAGGTGTAAGAAAGCAAAACATTTTGTTTGGTAATTTTGTGGCTCGAGGGTTATTTTCCAGCTTTTTCATAATGGCAGAAAATGCCATTAGCAACCCATTTAGAGCTACCCATTAAACATGTGGAGTAAAACTAAAGTCCACGGCAGGGAATTAAAACCCATCAGACCTCATGTTTTTACTTTTTAATCATTGTTAGAGGCATTGTCTAGTAGGCTACTCCGGATGCACTTTACCAACTATATGATGAGAGCAAATGTGCTAGTTAGATGGCCACATTGTATCTATTTATAAACAGTATCTGGCAGCCTGTCTTTTCTTGGTGCATTACGGAAAATGAGTGTCAATGAGGAATATATATGTGTTTGTGAATTGATGTGATATGAGCTGCAATCATTATTTACCTGATCTTCACTGGTTATATATTA
Organism: Alosa alosa; assembly: GCF_017589495.1. Taxonomy (NCBI): domain Eukaryota; kingdom Metazoa; phylum Chordata; class Actinopteri; order Clupeiformes; family Clupeidae; genus Alosa; species Alosa alosa. The sequence continues at coordinate 12,638,185 of NC_063211.1, read as the reverse complement.
TGGTAACATGTTCATATGTTCCCACGGCAACAAAGCACCACATCTAGCTCATGTCATGATACAACATGACAGACCTTAGACCTTACTTAAGTGAATTTTTCTCAAACACAAAAGTGTGTCGCATGAAATTGCATTTTTTTCAAAGCCCTCATGTAAATGTGACTGAAACTAAACAGCTGAATTCATTCAAGAAAAAAAAGCATTTTAATTTAAAAACTGTGTTGGCATTTGTATGAAACTTGGCAACAAACACAATTTGGTGAGGCTAGCTGTTCAAAAACACACATTCTTCACAGATTGCAAATGTATGCAATATCAGCATTTAACATGAAGGCAGCCTAAACTAATTTCTTTTTTGTTTGTCTTCTGTCTTTCAGGTGAGCTCCCCCCATTCATCTTCTTCCCTGTGTGACTGCGTGTCTTCGTTACCACTCCGTACTGCCTTCACATCTAGCTATGTAATGTATGGCTTATTTGGACTGTGCCACCCCACCTCTATCAGTCAAGCCTCCGAGAGCCATAGATCATGCAGAATGTCACCCTCAGATCACGTCCGACGTAAATCTCCGTGTCCTATAAATCATCTGATTGTGTTCAGTGCTGACGGCCGAGGGGCCGTTTCATAACGGCTTCATCTCAATCACCGGCTTTGTTCTTTTGTGAGGTTTCGCTGGAACCCATGCTGTGTGATTAAACATGTAAACATGGCCTCGTAACCTTAGGTAACCTGCACTGCTGCTCCATCAAGTCAGCATAAGAGGTTAGCCGGCGGTTTTATCGCCACGTTGAAACTCCACGTCCTAACTTAGCCCTGTGATGCTTTCAGGATTTTTGTTTTTGTTTAAAACTTGAAGATACTGTAAGTGAGTAGTCTTGAAGGGGGTTATTTTCTTCTGAGATTGTGCATCATCAGTTTGTTTATTCTGCTCTCTGCCTTGAAAAAAGTGAGCCTTTTCTGCACTTTGCAAAGACTGAATACATTTATGTCAGTCGCTGCTCTCACATACTCTGTGGTACCAGAGTTCCAAAAGCCATAATGCCACAGTGTTTGACACATTCAAGTAATGTCCTGGCCTGTTTGTCAGTGCTTTTTAAATATTTGGATTATTAATCTAATCTAATTGGCATGTCATTCTAAATCTGTATGTATATTTTGCTGAGTGAGTGAGTGAGTGAGTGAGTGAGTGAGTGAGTGAGTGTGTGTGTGTGTGTGTGTGTGAGTGCATGAGAGTGTGACATACATGAAAGACAAGACATGGCCAGCGTGTTCCTTGGAATGCTTTTTGAGCTAAGAACAGTCTTTTCATGCTCAGTATAATGAAATACTGTGTGTGTGTGTGTGTGTGTGTGTGTGTGTGCATGCGCCTCCGTGTTTCTGTGTGTGTGTTGTGCTGTTGATGGTGAAAAATGATGGCGAACCATTGTGGCTTCTCCCAGCTCAGTGCCCTGGGCATGGTCAGTGTGTCAGCCTCAGCTAGGTCTGTGGAGAGGTACACACACACACACACACACACACACACACACACACACACACACACACACAGAGGGCTGTGCAAAGGCCATCCAAGCACAGCACCCACAGAGACCCCACCAGTCAGCCAGCCAGGTGGCAGCTGTGTGCACAGTGCGCATGTGGCCCAGGTCCGGCTCACATCAGGAGCGGACTCCACCCCCACTCTGCCCCTACAGTACCTGCTACTTGACTACTCTCTGTGCGACCTTGTGGATGGGTTGGGACAGGACAAATGCGAGGCAGCGAGCTCTCACGGGCATCGGGGTGTGTGTGTGTGTGTGTGTGTGTGTGTGTGTGTGTGTGTGTGTGCAATGGGTGGGGATTGGCGTTTGGTAACACCTCATCCGAGGCTTATATCCGTGAAGTAGACTGAGGGAATCCATAATGCTGTAATTCATGATGCATTGGGTAGGGGATGTAGCAGTGGTGATTCATGGATGCTCATGATTCACTGGGGGATGATGGAGCCGGAGTCGTAAATTTGTACTTTTGAACGCAGAGGCCAGAGTTATGGGCGTTTAGTGCTCCCCTTACCGGTCACTTGCTGTATTGTAACACTGTTTTTTTTTTTTTTTATGATTAGTACCGCAAGTGGCAAATACAGGTTACTCATTTTGTGCCAGGAAATGTGCTATGTAAATAAAATACTTAATTACTTACTAACTCAAAAGTCCACATTCATAAAAGTGGACAGAGATGGTTGTAATGTCTTGGATGGATGCTTCTAAGCTGGTCACCGATAAAGCACATCTTATTATAATCCAGATGGCTCAGGATGGATGTGTGTGTGTCCAGCATGTGTTTATTCCATGTGTGGTCTCTCTACTGTCTCCTAATCCCACTGACATCCTGGCACTGAAGATGCAGACCGAGCCACCTAACTCCAAGATAAAGAAACAACTTATTAGCACTAATTGAATAATGTCTCTTAATGACCTTCACAATCTAATTGTGATTAATGCAAGAGTTATCCTGGGGAAGATAGAAATACTTTAGCAATCTCATCACCTGCACCACCCTCATTAAAGCGTTTATATTCCTCCCCTCGTTTATTAGAGAGACAGGCCCTTCTGAGGCCCTTTGAAGTAGGCTTCCATTAGGCTTCGGCCTTGGCATCACTCACACTCATGAAATCATCCCGGTCACCCCGACCGTGGCGTTGAGGCATGCTTAATATACCCGTGTTTACTCTGGCCGCCGATCGCCTGGGCCGGCTGTCTCGGAGAAGCACTAAACGTCGGCCCACCCTGCCCGCTCTGCAGCGCAGTGAGACACTCACTTAGCAATGACCCAGCTCTCCCCTCCATCTTCTATTCATACCTGGGAGTAATTACGGGACTGCAGCTTTCACCCCCGGATTCCCTTGTTCCTTTTCTCTTTCTCTCTCTCTCTCTCTCTCACACTATCTCTCACTCCTACACTTAATTGACCAATTATGAAATCATGAGAATTGCACTCTGAAGAAGCCAGGGTTACAGGAGGGCTGGGATGAGGCTCTCTCTCTGTGTGTGTGTGTGTGTGTGTGTGTCTGTGGGTGTGTGTGTCCGTGTGTGTGCGCGCGTGTGTGTGTGTGTGTGTGTGTGTGTGTGTGTGTGTGTGGACGTAGACTACATTTAGGCTAATAAGGAGGAGTTGATTGATGTTTGTATTTTCGTGTGTGTGTATGTGTGTGTAGTATTTGTGGCTGGTGGTGATTTGTATGCAAGCACATATGCATGTGTGTGAAAATGTGTTTGTGTGAATGTTTGTTTGTTTGTTTCCATGTGGTCTCAGTTTTATCTGTATGTGTGGGTGAGAATATTTTATCTGCATGCATTTGCACAGGTATATATTTAGTGTATATTTGTGCTCACATCGACATGTGAGGTTGCACAGTATTAACACATATGTATGTATGTGTGTGCGTGCGTGTGTGTGTGCGTGCATGTGTATGTGTGTGTGTGGATGTATCTGTGTGTGTGTGTGTGTGTTTGCCTGCCTCGCTTTTCTGCTGGCTTCAGCCCAGATTCTGACCGTCTCACCCCATTAGCACTTCATCAGGGGTCGCGGTGAGCGGGGTCACCGCCAGGTCAGTCAGCCGTCAGCATGATCCAGGACCTCGCACCGCAGGAACGGCCGGGGGCATGTACATCACGACGTCCAATACGTCTGTGTGTGTTTAACGCCGCGCGTGTGTGTGTGTTTGGGTGGCGCTGTGGGTTTGTTTGCAAGCCAGAGAGGTTAAAGATTTGCGAGCGTTTGATGTGAGATGAAAACATAAAAAAGCTCTGAGTGGGTGTACTTCACTCTTAAATAGAGGCATACACAGTATATTCCTAAGGATGAATAGGCAGTGAAGTGAATATATATGGATGATAATGAGGAGAGAATCTATTACCTCTGCAACCTCCTAGAAACTAAGCATACACATAACAATCAGAGCTAACACATCAGTTTTACCGTATGTTTTTAAATTGGAAATGTAGCCAGCTCGTGTTTTGTTTTAGTTGACTCGTGTCTCCCTTTTCTTTGACAGTGAGGGCTGAGCTACACCAGACGCGTAACTGAAGCGTTCCATTCGCGTTGTGTCTGCTGCAACAATTAGCTTCCATTATAATCAATGGAAGTAGCTACACCAGACGTGACAGTGGGGCGTACGTTCGAAAAAAATAGACCATTCATCTAAAATGGATTTTACTCGTCGCGAACGGACCGCTTCAGTTACGCGCCTGGTGTAGCTCATACCTGAGTCCCGCTCAGCTTCCTCTGAGAGGGGATGAGCCCTGTATATCCAGCAGCTCTCTCCCTGTGATATTCCCCAAATCTCCAGGCCTGGCTGACTGGCTGGCTGGCTGACTGGCTGAATGGGACCACAGTAATGAGCAGGGCCTTCTCACCTTTCCCTCTCGCCTCCCCCTGTCTGAACAGTCAGTTCTCATGTGATGAGATCTCATCTGATATGGTGGCGTCTAAATGGCAATGAGAGATTGAGAGAGAGATTCAGAGAGAGAGAGAGAGAGAGAGAACAAGAGAGACGCTTTGAAATCAAACACGTGTAACTAGCCCAAGGGGAGTTAGCGTTGCATTCGCTTTGGTAATTGCCCGTCTGTCTCCCCACCCCCCCCACATCCCCCTGCCCCCCACCACCACCACCACCCTCCCGCCATCTCCCCCCCCTGTCTTCCTGCCTGTGATGTGGTCTTCTGAGTGACTGGGCTGTGGAGGTGGAGGTGGAGGTGGAGGTGGGTGAAGGCTGCTGCTGCTCAGTGGCGCGGTGCTCGTCTGTGGGACTTGCCCCATCATCTCGCTCTCTGATCCACCTGCTAACTCCTGCAGCCGGGGTGTCAACCATGTGATGGGCATAGTAATTACCCTGATACGCTCCCTCTTTCCCTGCCTCTCTCCCTCTCTCTCTTTTTCTCTATTTCTAACCCCCTCTCTTGCTCCCTCTCTCTCTTTCTGTCTCTCTGTTCTTCTTTTCTCTCTCTCTCTCCCCCTCTCTGCTTTTGTTACTGGGCCGTCACACTGTTGGCAGGCTTCAGGCCACTCTCCTCTCCTCCCTTGATGGGCTGCTCTTGATGGAGGTGGATCTGTGCTGAATGTATCCCTCACCTCCCACCTCACAGGCCAAATAGAGACACTCGCGCCGCAAGGGAAGGCTTTATGGAGTGAGAGGGCGATTAGGTGTGTGTGTGTGTGTGTGTGTGTGTGTGTGTGTGCGTGAGTGAGTGTAAAAGACAAACAGAGATTGCGAGAGAAAGATGAGAACAGAACGTGAGTGTGTGTGGGTGAGGGAGATGGAAGGAGTGAGAGAGAGAGAGAGAGAGAGAGAGAGAGAGAGAGAGAGAGAGAGAGAGAGAGAGGAGGAGGAGAAGGGGAGAGAGAGAGAGAGAGAGAGAGAGAGAGAGAGAGAGAGAGAGAGAGAGAGAAATGAGAGGAAAATGGGTAGGGAGGTGTTTGTGTTGAGTAAGTGAGTGAGAGAGAAGAGCAGTAATATGCAGACAAAATGAAACCATCGGCTGTCTAATTGCGCTCCTTTGTACAACACTCCTTAAATATCATTACTCATTTAGCAAAAAAAGAGATCTGAAGAGAGATTGGAGAAGGTGTTGAAACTTTAAAGCACAGAAGTAGCTCCAACAATAATAGAGATGAAAAACAAGAGAAAATGTGTGAAGGGGGAGAGAGGGATAGAGAAAATTGGTCAGAAAGAGAGAATGAGAGAGAAAGGGAGCAAAAGAGAGGTGACTATTTCAAAGGAAAGAACAAGTGGTGAATAGTAGAGTGCATGTGTAAGACATTGTGCCAATGCGCTAATAAAGAATACTCACCCATCATCCTACAAAGAGTTGGACACAGGACAGAGGGAGTCGGAGCAGTGTTGAGTGAGAATGACCAAACGCCCTGTTCTTAAGAAGCCCAAAGAGCGTTTAGCATTGCCCTTGGTGAGCGTGCTGGCGTCTGATGTGCCACTGAGTATTTACACATTGAAGTTTCTCTGTGGGGCTCACATCGTTGTTTTGGCCCCAATACCCCATGTCAGTTAACAAACAGCGATCAATTTGAACAAACAGCAGCAGGACGATAAGAATGAGTCACAACTCTCGGACGTATT